>NC_081414.1:655647291-655675262 GCF_030272615.1 Cryptomeria japonica | reverse complement strand
TCAAACCCAAAATCATGGAGGCAGCAGTAGAGAAGGCCTGGATAGTTGATAATTTGTCTATGGCTTTGGGTGGACAAGCATGAGTGTAGATCAGTAGTGCTCTAACTTCATATGTTATTATAAGAATCTGGTAACTACTAAGAGGGGGGGTGAATCAATAGTAAAAAATTTCTGCAATACTTCAAAAAATAGTACTAGTAACTACTGAAATATTATGGTTAGTAGATTTACCAAACCATTTACTCAAGCATTCATCATTATGCAAATAATGTAAAGATATCAAATGTACACATCAACAATGCAACCACCATATAAACACAAATATTTTTCACGTGGAAACCCAAATGAGAAAAGCCACAGTGGGAATTAGCACCCAAAAAATATTTGCACTCTTTCATAATGTAGCTGGTTAAAGGACTAGCCTGATTAGGAGCTTACAATATGTCCGATTACGAGCAGACCATATTAGGAGTCACTTGGTTAAGGTATTTTCCTTAGCCCTTTTAGGAGCTCTACCTTATTAAGAGTAACCTTGTTAGAGGACTTTAAACTCAAGTTAATGAGCTACCTGGTGAAGGGATTTACAAATAAGACCTGTTAGGATCTACCTGATTAAGGGATTTCAAAGTGTTGTAACTATTAGGGAACAATAGGGCAAATGATTTGATCACAACACTTCCTTGCTTGCTAGTACAGATCTCTTTCAGCTCAACTCTACTACACACATGCAAATACTTCAATCTAGTTCAACAACACTTTCTCTCAAACTATCGACACACAATCTCTTCTCCAACTAGCCCTAAATACACTTTTCAGTTAGGTCAGCTACATAACCCTAACTACATTCAAAATATAATGAATTTACATTTCAGATTATTATAGATCATTGCAGATCATTACAACAAATTTCTAGACAATTTCCACCATTGAATTATCACCACACATCACATTCTACTAAGCACTTTGTTCTTTCCCAAGAAATCTAATCCTTGTACACACTCAAACACAATCTTATCATTACACATAGATTCTGACACGTCATCACTAAGTTATGAACATGAAAAGCTTCACTACCATACCATAAATCATTACTAGTTAAATATTTGTTACCGGTATACATTCTTCTTCACAGAGTTCATGATAGTCAATCATAACTCACTCAATACCTTGAATTTTTTGATGTAGTTCTAATCACAAGCTCATGCCAATGTCATAAACATATGTTCCAAACTGCAACATCTAACTCTTCACCGATCGTTTGTACCAGTCTCTTGATCATCGCTTTGTTCTTGTTTACCTTGCTATAAACCGGTTCCACTACTAGTTAGGCTATACCGGTAGGCCTAGATGACTCAACAAACATGGTTGCCATCAATGACAACACAAATAAAGTCATCAAACAATTTACAACTATATCATCATCATCTTGTCAATAATTTCATCAACTTTACAAGTTATGCCAACAATAACTTTACCGGTCATCTTCTCATCTCATCATTATCTCCATATGCCAATAATCTCCTCATCATTATCTTCATCAGTTATGCCAACAATCTCCCCCTTTGGCATTGATGGCAACACCAAAATAGCAATACCAAAAGCTTCACCAAAAGCTCATCATGCAAAACTGGAACACTAAATGTTATGACTGTTGTTCTTGATCTTCCTTCTCAGTTCTTCTCTTTCTTCTCTTTACTTTTCTTCTCCTTTGCTTTACTTCTCCCTCTATCACTTTTATTCTCCCCCTTTAACAACAATGCCAAAGGTGCAAAGTGTCAAATTCACCTTCTATTGCTAGTGTTTTCTACATCTCATCTACTCCCCTTGAGGAGTAGCCCACTTCTCATCAATCCAGAGTGAAAGATCTTCAATTAGTCCACTGGATTGATGCTGAAACAACATCTTAGTTAACCTTTGGTAGGGGTATAACCCCTAGCTTTCCTCAGAGATACTCAAAGGTCACTTTAGGCAATGGCTTAGTGAAGATATCAGCCAACTGCTCCTTACTTGACACAAGTTCAATCCTAACTTGCTTTTCTTGCACTCTTTCTCTCAGAAAATGATACTTCAATTCAATATGCTTTGTTCTAGCATACAATACTGAGTTCTTGGAAATACTTATTGTACTTGTATTATCATAATATATGATCACCGACTTTGTCATAGTCTCCTTGAATCCTTCTAATACATGTCTCATTCATATTTCTCGAGTACAGTTCATAGATGCAACCACATACTCTGCTTCTGTTGTAGACTGAGAAATACAACTTTGTTTCTTACTAGTTCAGGATACTAGTCTTCCTCCTAGAAAGAATGCTCCATCAGTTGTTCTCTTCTAGTCATGTATATTACCTACCAAATAAGTATCTATGAACACCTTCAAGAGAATTTTCCTTTGTATGGATACCATAATCCATAATCAATAGTTCCTCTAAGATATCTTAAAATTCTCTTCATTGCAACCATATGAGTCTCTTTAGGATTATTTTGAAATCTAGCCATTATACCAACTGCATGAGCAATACGTGGTCTGATATGAACAACATAGTGTAGTTTCTTAATCATTGATCTATACCTAGCCTTGAAGAGAGACTTGAGAATGCTAAATGCTAGAAAAAAATGCTTGAATTCTCTTGAATGATTGATCGCTTGTGAATTTCCCAATCATCCAACTTATCCAACTTCAACCTATTGAACTTACCCAAATGAGAGGACAAATGCCCCTTAAATACATGTTAGTGGATTTGAATTTTGTCACGGGCCGACATTGGGGGAGTTTCCTGCCCGAGGCACAACCCACAATGCATGCTCTAGGAAGGGTCCTGCCCCAAAATAGGGCAGGGACAGGGGCACCACACCCCTGTCCTACCCCTTTCTCGAGGGCAGAATGCGGTTGGGGTGATGTAGAGGCCAAGGAAGAAGCTATTTTCGCAAGCCGAGCAATCTTCAATCTTCGATTAGGCAAGAGGATTCGAGTTCGCATGCGTGAGGACCCTAATGCAGTCAAAAATTGCTAGGTTTGCAATTTTATTACACTACACTTATATATTCTAGGTTGGACATTTTTTAATACCTTTGAATTTGATTTTAATTTTATTTTTGAGAAAGGAAAAGGTTGTATTCTCTGTGTTTGGATATTGTATTCTAGAACTTGGGGAGAATTTGAAAAAATTCTATAATTAGGAAGTATGTTTATTATGTATGGGTATTTTTAGAATTATGGTTGAGATTTATTTGTGTATAGACTTTTGGTAGAATCAAAATTGTCCCCATGAAAATTTATTTCCTAATATTCTGTATTCAGTCTATGAGAATAGTGGTTGATTTTGTGGAGAATTTTTTTTTGTGTATTTATTATTATAATCATACCCTTTAGTATGAAGTTTGGATTTCTCTATGGTTAGAGTGGTCAGGAATTATTTTTCATGGTTGTGATCTTTGTTTTGTGAAATTCTTGTCATGAAATGATTTCTCTTTCTTTGAATTCTCTTGTTTTGACTTTTGGAGGTTAAATGTTTTCCTTCGGGTCAGTTTTGCATTTCATATTTTGTGTAAAATTCTTCCTTGGTCTGAATAATCTCTATTTTTTTTTCACAATTTGCAAATTAACTAATTTTTCCTATGCACTAAAAGACTCCATGGATATGCTAAAAGAATCTACGTATGGGCTAAAAGATGCATCATATACACTAAACTAGAATTTTTACGTTTTTGATCTTTTTAGAATTTTTGTGTTGTTTTCGCTAGTCTGAGTCAGACCGAAGACTTTTTTTGGACTTGAGATTTTTGTGATAGTTTTTTAGAATTGATTTATTTCTCTTTTGAATGAATTTGGAGAGATACTTGATATTATTTTTGATGTTCTCTCTTGAAAATTATATTGAGCTTGGAAAATCAAATTATTATAATGCTTCAATGTTGTAGTATGGGAATCAATGGATTATTCATTATAGATGGTTATTGATTTGTTTTACATCCCTAGATCATAGGAACATAGTAGGGGAAGTGGCTTCCAATGAGTGTTGGGATCACTTACAAAAGGTTTCCTTGTAAGGATATTTTGAGGACTCCTAGGAGACCTCATGGGAGTTATTTATAAATGAGTGTTGGGATCACTTCCAAGAGGGTTTCTTGTAAGGATGTTTGGAGGAATACCCTGATACCAATATGATAGGGATGTATCCTAGTTTACCATCAATTTGGTTTCTTTGATGGTTTTCTTCTATCCCTTTCCGGGTTCCAAGTCTACCCCTCTAGACTTTTAAGGGCTTCCCTACCATTTGTTTGCTTATCTCATCTTCCTCAAGATCACAAGGTAAGATTGTTCACTAAATCCTTGTAGGGGTTTAGGACACACACACACATTAACTCTCTTTTTGCAAAACCACCAATCTTATTTGGTTTAGGAAACTCTTCCCTATGGTTACACAATGTCTCGTATTCAGGCTTGTAGCCTTCTGGATCTTTTCCCAGTTCTCAGTAGTTTCCTTCCCCTCAAAGTTATCTCCTTCAAATTACTGATACCTAGTTGGACTATCACCAAGCTCACCTAGGCTCAGTATACAGAAATGGCGATTGCCATTTCCTAGTCTCTCACAAATGAAAACCTACTGTACATTTTTGGCTTTGCTTGACAATCTCCAAAGATCTTGTGGAGTTTCAAGTCAGAGCCATTTGATTATTGCAAATAGGGAACAAAAACCAAAAAGGAAAGCTTTATTTATAGATCTAGAATTTATTCATGGGTTCAAACCAATAATTCACAGAACAGAGAAATGAAACAATTACATTAACAACTTACGTGAAACGAACATAAATGAAACTCTAATTGAAAACCAAAAAATGGACTTCTCTGTTGCATTTCAGAAAAACAAAATATGTTCCCTAAATCAATCAACAAATAATGATCAATGATCCATGATCAAAGATCCATGATTAACCATTAGCCCCTTATAGATGCCCATTGGGTCTTTTTATACATACATCCTCTATTTGGAACTCCTTCTATTGGATGAGATAAATCTCATTACCAATTGTTTCCATTTGCAACTGCACCAACGGTTTGAAATTTAACCTTCTGATCTTCCTTTATCTCTTTCTGTGCTCTGCCACGTGGCACCTTCTGATTGGTTCCAGGGTCCCTGTCCTGCCACCTTAGCATGACCTCACTAACTTCCTAGAATGAAGCTCTTATTTTTTGGTCCCCACCTTGGTTGCCAAGTCATGGAGGATAAACTTCGTGCATCTTTCCATCACGGTATAGCGACAATTGTCCAATCATCCGAGACTTGCTCACCCATTAACCCATTTGAGTTGCTCTTATGTGGGGCTCTTATGTGAGGCCCCATCACTTGGTCACCAAGTCATGGGGAATAAATTTTGTGCATCGTTGTATTGCGATATAGCGACCACCATTGATCCACCTTCAACTTGCACTGTCGTTAACTCGCCTCTTTTTGCACGTGCTTTGTCACCAAGTCATGAGGATTACCTTGCGATCATCTTCCCATCGCGGTATAGTGCCAGTCATTGGATCATCCTCGATCACCATCTGAATATAGGTCAAGTTAATCATCGGGGTAACATGAAACCACTCCTTCTGATACCCGATACAACCACTCCAAACTCTGGCGAACTCATCAATGTAAGACTTGCTGATCGGGGTAGGTCTTGTCGATAAGAGACATTTTAAAAACTACATTTAACCAACCATATAAATGGACTAGAGCCAGTCCTTATGTATTTACATGACCACTAGAAGGTCTCACAAGCCAAAATTGGTTAAGGGCATTTCAACCCTTAGGTGCTCCTACACCATACTCCCCCAAAAACAAAGAAGTCAAGTGACTACACTTGGTAGCAAGGAAAGATCAATTCCCGACTTAACAAAGTCTTATTCAGGGACCCAGGTCACTTCAAAATCAGGTTTATGCATCCACTTGACCAAATGTTCCATGTAAACCTATTGTCTAGTCTTCTTGAGAACGTGGGAATCCAACACTTTCTTAGCCTAAGGCATGGAAGGAGAAAGTAATGGTAGGTCGGCAAGTGACTGTTGAACATTTGAAACTCACGCATCCTCCTTGGGAAGTTGTCCCTTGTAGAAAACCAAATCTCCGACATTGAAAATGGGAGACAAAGCAATATCAGATGGAAAATCAGTCTTATAGGCATTAGAGCCATACTTGGCTAAAACTTTACATGGGCCTAGTCTCCTCATTTGTATCTTTCTTGGAACCCCTTTCTGAAGTCGAGCCTTGTTCAAATGTACCATCACCAAAACTCCAACTGAAAATTGCACATCTCTCCATGTGGTATCAACTCAGGCTTTAACTTTTTGTGAAGAATCTTGGAGAGCTCGCTTGACTTGGTCATGAACCTCCTTCATATATTGAGCAACATCATCAAATTGACCACTTCTGTGTGACAGATTACCAAGATCGCGTAATTCCATAACACCTCATGGGTGCATACCATACACTATCTCAAAGGGACTCTTCCTAGTAGATCTGTTGACACTATCATTGTAGGCAAACTCCTCCTAGTGAAGAATCTGATCCCAACTCTATCCATATTCTTTTTTCAAACACCTTAAAAGGTTTCCAAGTGTCCTATTGACCACCTCTGTTTGACCATTTGTTTGGGGATGATAGGCTGAACCAAAAGACAAGTTACTTCCTAGTCTTTTCCAAAGAGTTTTCCAAAACATTCCAAGGAATTTGACATCTATATTTAAAACAATACTAACCCACAAACCATAGATTCTTATAAACTCTTTGAAAAATAAGTGTGCAATGTGACTAGGATCATGGGTAGTTCTACAAAGGAACAAAATACTATCATAGCCAAGCTTTGTTTTGGGTAATCTATCCACAAAATCCATACTGACACATTCCCATGGCCTTGTAGGAATAGGTAAAGGCTGATAAAGACCAGCATTAATAGTTGTACCTTTATATTTCTGACAAACCATACACTGCTCAACATACATTCTGATATCCCTCTGTTTTTTGAGCCAATAGTAGAACCTTTGAACAAGTTCCAATGTCTTATTAAGGCCAAAATGACCACTCAAACATCCATTGTGCTTTTCTTGGATCAGATTTTCCCTCATCGATCCTTTGGGAACACAGTTGTCCACCTTTAAACAACAAACTATTTTGCAAAGTAAAGTCAGCGTATTCACTATGAAAGTGATTCTGAAATTCTTGACAAACCTTGTAAATGGCTACAAAATCTTCATCATTGGGGTACAAATCCTTGAAGTAATCAACTCTGATACTCCGAGTCTACACTTCTTGCACTGTTAGTAGCCTTCTACTCAAATAATCTGCTACTTTATTACACTGTCCTTTCTTATGGAGAAAAATTATATGATTGAAAATACTCAACCCATTTAATGTGCCTATGACTCAACTTATCTTGTTAATTCAGAAAACTTAAATCTTGATTATCTGTGTAAACAACAAACTCCTTAGGTAACAAGTAGTGCCTCCACTTCCTAAGAGCTTGGACAAGAGCATACAACTCAAGATCATAGGATGAATACTTCTTCTTGGAATCATTGAGCTTCTCACTAAAGAAAGATATAGGTCTATTATCTTGACTCAAAATAGCACCAACTGCTATATTACTTGCATCACATTCAATTGTGAACAACTTGTCAAAACTAGGAAGAATGAGTACTGGTTGTGTAGCTACCTTTTTTTTCAAAAGTTCAAACCCTTTGTTAGCTACATTGGTCCGCTAAAACTTAGTCTTAACTCCTGCTTTGATGGTATCCAGCATGGGTGCACAAATCTCACTGAACCCTCTGATAAACTTTTTGTAGAACTGTGCCAAACCATGAAAAATTCTTACTTCACTTGTTGTCTTTGGTGTTGGCCAATTTGTGATGGCTTCCACCTTTGATGTGTCCATCTTCAAATCTCCTCATGAAATTACAAATCCAAGATATACAAGTTCTTGCTTCATAAACTCACACTTCTCCAAGTTTATTGTTAATTTCTCATCATACAATTTTTGCAATACAATACTAAGATTCTCTAGATGTTCGTCTTTAATTCTACTAAAAAATCAAGATATCATCTAGGTATACAACAACAAATTTACCAATAAAATCTCTCAGCACTTCATTCATGAGTCTCATGAATGTACTGGGAGCATTATTAAGATCGAATGGCATAAAAAGCCACTCATAAAGTCCTTCATTGGTTTTGAAGGTTGTTTTCCATTCATCACCTTCCTTTATACTGATCTAGTGGTATCCATTCTTGAGATCAGTCTTACTGAAGTACTTTGCACCTCCCAAGAAATCCATCAAGTCTTGAATTCTTGGGATAGGAAATATGTACCTAATAGTGATTCTATTTATGGCTCTTGAATTTGTGCATAGCCTCCATGTTCCTCCTTTCTTGGGTGATAATATTGTAGGTACGACACAAGGACTTATGCTCTTTTTTATCAACCCTTGGTCCAATAATTCTTGGACTTGTCTAGACACTTCCTTGTTCTATTCAGGAGTCATCTTGTAGGCTTCTTTGTTGGGTAATGATGCTCCTGGAATGAAATCAATCTAATGGCTTATGGCTCTAATAGGAGGTAGGGCTGATGGTGCTCCATCACTTATGATCGCTTTGAAGTTGTCTAGTATCTGCTGCACTTCATGAGGTATTTTTACCTTCTTTTCTTGCTTTGCTTCCCTTGGTTTCACTATAAGAGCAAACCCCACTCCTTCTCCTTCTTTAAGAGTATTAATGAACTCTTTTTGATGTACCCGTAACACATTTGGGCCTTTAGTTTTTCTACTCTCTCCTTCATCACTTAGGGACTTAATATGGTATGCAACTCCATCCTTTTGAAAAGAATAAGAGTTCTTCTCTCCATTGTGAATGGCCTTTCTGTCAAACTATCATGGTCTACCAAGAAGTAGATGGAGAGCATCCATAGGCAGGATGTCACACAAGGATTTATCCTTATAACTACCTATGTTGAACTCAACCCATGTTTGTTCACTCACTACCACATGTTGCTCCTTGTTGAGCCAAGTGACCCTATATGGATTACTATGTGGAATTATTTTCAACTTCAATTTACTTACTGCGTCTTCTGACATAATGTTGTCAGTAGACCCTGAGTCTATCATCACTCTAAAAAACTTACCAAGGACCTTGCATTTGATTATAAACAAAGCTCTTCTTTGAGTTGTTTCTTCTTTAATTGGTTCCTTAATCAAGGCTCTTCTCATCATTAATTTTTCCTCCATCTTCAGGAGCTAGGCTCACACCTTGTGTCTTGCTTCTTTCTGCATCTTCTTGCGCATATGTCACTCTTCTTTCACTTCCTTGAGATGAAGAGGATTTCTCTGGACATCTATAGGCAGGGTGACCCAACTTTTGGCAATTGTGACACTTCATGGTGGAGAAGTAAGACCCTCTTCCCAGTCCACTAGATCTACCTCTTCCTGGGTTGCTAGATGATCCCCTTTCTCTATAGTTGTTCTTGCTATGTGAATCCTCACTTTTCTCTATAAGTTTGGACTCTCCTTGGGACCTTTGATCTATTCCTCTTCCACCAAAACTGCCTCTTTGACCTCTACCATCTTTTCCTCTGCCTCTTCCTCTGTTTCTTTGTTCTTGCTTCTTTTTACTCTTTTCCTCCACCTTCAGTGCCAATTGAGAGAACTTATGCATAGTCTTAGGACATAACAAACTCAACTCCTCTTGAATATTTCATCTCAATCCATTCAAGTATCTAGCTACCTTGATGCTCTCATCCTCTACCACCTTGGATCTTAGACACAACTTTTGAAATTCTTTAGTGTACCTGCTCACATCCAAGTCTCTTTGTCTCAGGTTTTGTCTCCTTTTGTGTAATTGGATCTCATAATATTCAAGGACATAGGCTTCCCTCACCTTGGCTACCATTTTGTTCCAACTGACTATTTAGTTCTTACCCTCTTTTTGCCTTTATTCTTGGATAAATTTCCACCAAGTCAAGGCTGCTCCTCTCAATCTAGACTTAGCTACCTTCACCTTTTGGGCTTCACTAATTCCATCACACTCAAAGTGATTCTCCAATCCTTCAATCCATTCCATAACTACTTCAGGATCCATTTTACCATAAAAAAGCGGCAGTCGTAGGGATTTTTCTCCTAAGGCTTTAATTGCTTTAAGGAAAGGTTTTTCAGGTCGGACAATGTCTCAGGGAGGTATCCTATCCTCTTCCACTGATTTTTTACCCTTCCCTTCACTAACCTAGATTGTTACTTTTTCAGTTTTATCCTCAACTGCATCTAGTTTTCTCTCCAATTGTAGTAATCTTTCTTTTAGGAGTTTATTCTCTTCCTCCCAATCTTCTACTTTCTTGGCTAACTCTGCATTTGTCACCATTCTAAGACTATTTTCTCCTATTGATTCAGTGTCTGACATCAACTACTTTCTTCCCAAGTCTAACCTTCCTCTAATATCAATATCATATAGAAGTATCCTAGTTTGCCATCAATTTGGTTTCTTTGATGGTTTGCTTCTATCCCTTTCTGGGTTCCAAGTCTACCCCTCTAGACTTCTAAGGGCTTCCCTACCATTTGTTTTCTTATCTCATCTTCCTCAACCTCACAAGGTAAGCTTGTTCACTAAATCCTTGCAGGGGTTTAGGACACACATAAATTCACTCTCTTTTTGCAAAACCACCCATCTTGTTTGGTTTAGCAAACTCTTCCCTATGGTTACACAATGTCTCATTTTTCATGGTTGTATCTTTCTGGATCTTTTCCCAGTTCTCAGCAGTTTCCTTCCCCTACAAGTTATCTCCTTCAAATTACTGATACCTAGCCGGACTATCGCCAAGCTCACCTAGGCTCAGTATGAAGAAATGGCGATTGCCATTTCCTGGTCTCTCTCAAATGAAAACCTACTATACATTTCTGGCTCTGCTTGACAATCTCCAAAGATCTTATGCAGTTTCAAGTCAGAGCCATTTGATTATTGCAAACAGGGAACAAAAACTGAAAAGGAAAGATTTATTTACATATCCCAAATTTATTCACGGGTTCAAACAAACAACTCACAGAATAGAGAAATGAAACAATTACATTAACAACTTACGTGAAACGAACAAAAATGAAACTCTAATTGAAAACAAGAAAATGGACTTCTCTATTGCATTTCAGAAAAGAAAAATGTGTTCTCTAAGGCAATCGACAAACAATGATCAATGATCCACGATTAACCATTAGCCCCTTACAGATGCCAATTGTGTCTTTTTATACATACATCCTCTGTTTGGAACTCCTCCAATTGGATGAGATGAATCTTGTTACCAACGGTTTCCATTTGCAACTACACCAATGGTTTGAAATTTAACCATCTGATCTTTCTTGATCTCTTTATGTGCTCTGCCACTTGGCACTCCCTGATTCGCTCCGGGGTCCCTATCCTGCTACCTTAGCACGACCTCACTAACCACTTGGAATGAAGCTATTTTTTTTGGGCCCCATCTTGGTCGCCAAGTCGCGGAGCATAAACTTCATGCATCTTGCCATCGTGGTATAGCGACAATCGTCTGATCATCCCGAACTTGCTTACCCGTTAACCCATCTGAGTTTCTCTTATGCTGAGCCCCACCACTTGGTCGCCAAATCACGGATAATAAGTTCTGTGCATCTCTCTATTGCGGTATAGTGACCGCCATTGATCCACCTTCAACCTACACGATGGTTAACTCGCCTCTTTTTGCACGTGCTTTGTCGCCAAGTTGTGAGGATTACCTAGCAATCATCTTCCCATCACGATATAGCAATAGTTGTTGGATCATCCATGATCACCGTCCGAATATAGGTCAAGTTAATCATCGGGGTAACGTGAAACCGCTCCTTCCGATACCTGATACAACCACTCCAAACTCTGGCGAACTCATCGGGGTAGGTCTTGTCGATAAGATACATTATAAAAACTGTAATTAAACAATCATACAAATGGACTAGACATAATCCTTATGTATTTACATGACCACTGGAAGGTCTCACAAGCTAAAATTGGTTAAGGGCATTTCAACCCTTAGTTGCTCCTACACCATTGCCCCTAGTGATTTGACAACATCCTTAAGGTATTTTAAATGTTTCTATTCATTGAAAACAAATAATTGAAGAAAATAATATACTAGGTACTAATTTCTCAATCACCAAGATTAGATTTTTGAGACACATGCTAGATCCATACTTTGAAAATCGAACTCAATCCATTGATTTGCCTATGAGATAGTGATAGTTTAGCACAACATCCAAAACAATGAGCACACCTTGTTATCCTTTATTTATGTGAACACAAATTAGATATTTTCACATCATTAGGTTGCATTATTCCTCAAAATTCCAAAAAATAAGTATCCCAAACCCTTGCATTTACTTTCCTTTCTTAGAATTTAATTTTAAATTATCCATTTCCATATAATTCAAATTATTCATCTAGGTTAGTTTATGCTTATATTCATGCATTTCATTTGCTTAGCATAGATTACTTCTAGCATAAAAAAATTATTTTCCATTGTATTTTGGTGAATTTATCTCATCTTATGCCACCCTAGGGTTTTACTATAGGTTTTGTACCTTCACTATTTTGTGGCTTGGTATCTATACATTATACTTCATTATCACTTGAAATATTGTGAGGGTTTGTGTTATTTTCATTTCTACTTCATTAAAATGCACATTTTATTTCAGGGTTAATATTTACTGTTGGATATCTCTTTTTGTGACCATACCCACCCTTACATACTCCATTAGGGTTTCATTTTTAGATCTAAAATACCCAACTCACCCAAGTGTATAAAGATGAGCAACCTAGTATGACACCAAAAGAGGAAGAGGAGACTTGTATAAATATAATTTGTGTTTGAGAATGGATAAAAGATCTTTGGATCAAGAAATTTTGACACATAACAATATTATTACATAAAGGGAGGAAAGAGAAGTCTTCCCCACTCAAAATTACTTGCCCTTAAACAAGTTCAATTCAGGATGCTCCAAAATTCATGATGCTCCTCACATGGAATCTTCATCAAGGTCTTTCCATTAGAATAGACACTCGGCAATCTCTTAGCTCCTCATCTTCCTTTTTTTCACATCCATAACTAAATCCAAAATAAAAGTTTGTTTCTCTTCTTCATCCAATGGAGTGATACACCAAACATTGAAGACATTGCGAACTCTACTTTTCTCAAGTATTTCCAAATTCTATGCTAGTTAATCAATTTATCTCAATTTTTTTAAGGACTTTTAGAAGTGAGCTCTAAGCTTTCCTACTCTACTTATATGCATGGATGATTGTCTATAGTCATATAGGTACACAAACACCTTGTTTGAACCATCTTAAATGCCCTATGCTAAATTGATATTTCTCATTGTTATAATTTGAAAGCTAATTAGCTAGATTTATAATCCTATATTTTATTGATGGCATGGGCTACTTATGATCCTTCTCTTCCATTAAAGAGTTCTCATATAAATCTTAAGATGGGAACCTAATCTAATGAGAATAAAATCTATATTTATGCTTCTATTGAAAATAATATATGGATAATTCTCATTATAATAAATTTATAATTATATAACTAAAATTACACTCATGACAAAGCAATTTTATAAATTAGCTTATTAGTTTGGCCAACACTAAAAATCCTAC
This sequence comes from Cryptomeria japonica, assembly GCF_030272615.1. Classification (NCBI taxonomy): domain Eukaryota; kingdom Viridiplantae; phylum Streptophyta; class Pinopsida; order Cupressales; family Cupressaceae; genus Cryptomeria; species Cryptomeria japonica. The sequence goes on along the minus strand of NC_081414.1, from coordinate 655,661,583 downwards.
AAAAAGTTATCTAATATGATTTAAAATGTCTTCATTGATTATACATAATGATATCAAATTTTATAAGATATTAGTGCTAAAATTGCTTCATCTACTTTGCCAATAGGATATCTCCTCTTCGTTTTCTACTTGATTATGTAAAAATATCGATTGAAGTCAAATGTTTAATATTAGGTCAAATATGCAGTAAAACTCAATGTGATGCAATAAAGAGAGAGAAATGATATATTTGATAAGTATAAAACAAATTATACCATGATAAACTCTACATTCATTTATATACACCCATTATATATTAAGATTCTTCAATGGCTTATACATATCTCATATTATATTTGTCATGTTTTACTCTCACTTATCGTCTTATTTATTTAATATACATTTAATTCATATATTTCATACTCTTATCTCCCATGTTTCAGTTCTCTGTATAGACCATTAATACCTTTCACAATTCCATGTTCCATCATATATTTTTATAATAATACTTAATTATCTTATTCTCAAGAATTCAACTTTTTATTTAATTATATTTTATATTTCTATAGCCTATTTAAGTATACTAGGCATGTGATTTAGGGCTATATAACTTGTATATATGAGTCTATAAATGCTCCAAATTATATTTGTGGTACTTGAAAACCTTATATATCTATCCATCACTACCATTAGCCCATATTCTACATTACTCCTACTAACATTTTCTAACCCCATAGTAGTTCTTCCACCTAAATTAGTATACACCATACATTGTTTATCCTTTTTTCAACTTCCCACCTTCTAAATTACCTTCATACCTATCTTATCCACCACTATCTGACTAATCACAACTACTCTTGGTGATTGTATTCCTACATCTACCATCCTTTCTCATACAATGTCTATTCCTTATTATATCCCTATATCAAATCCCATGGATACATTTCATTTTCCTTCCTATTCTATGTCCCTTTCTTAAATTATCATCTCTTTCATTCCACATATTTCTCAAACCTATCCAACCTCTACCTATTCCCATGCACATGCTTTGTTATTCTTACTCTTCTATTTCACTTTCCTAACATATTACCCATTTCATCCCTCATACTTATCACACCTATTCATATACACACAATAATGGATTTAAGCCTTCTCTTATCAACAATCCACCCTTCAACCTACATGTGCCAAATCATAATGAAAATAGTGGAAGTAAGAAACAATAAGAAAGGTAATAAAGAATTCAATGATGAAACCTTTTTTCTTAATATATAATTCCAAGAGTGATATCAATTCATATTTAAGATCATTTATTATCACATGAGTATAATTTTTATATGAGAAAAAATTATCTGTTAATTATTTCTATGAAATTTTAAGGGCTATATACTATAGAATGATGTTTTTACTACCCTTTTTGGGAATCAGTTTTTACTACCCTTTTTGGGAATCAAAGGGTGAATGCCATTTTTCTGAGTATTTCCTTGTGCCATTACCAATGTTGTAATAGTTGCAAGAAATCTAAAAGATTTTATGTTTGATGTATTTTCTAATAAAATCCTAAATCTATGCAAGTTGTTATATTTTTATAGTTGCAGGTTTATCCATCCCAATAAACCATTCATTCATCCTCACCTTTTCCCTTCATCCTTATCAACTCATTGGACTTCCCCTTGTTGGCATTCCTTATCTCTCATACCCAAACTCAAATTTATTTGGTGTTAAGCATTTTTCTATCTTCTTGAATCCTATGGACCTCCTCTATTTTTTAACTCGAGCCAATTTTTCCCTGATTTGTTTAACAAAGTTGTAGTTGTAGGATTTTATCTAATTTTGTTCTTGTATCCTATCATCTCAATCCCCCATGTTTTAAAGTTTTCAAATATTTTTTGTCCAAATTTAAACCATCTCTTCACACCATTCCTTGTTCACCAACTCCAACCTCCTAACTTAGAGACCTTTACATTGAGTACTCTTTTAGTGTTGGAATTTTGAATTTCCCTCTCCCCAGGCACTTTTCATAATGTATGTGTGACCCCCAACCTTTGACATTCCCACATTCTGTCACCTTTTTTGGTTGTTTTTTTTTTACACTTGCCCCATTCCACATACCTTAATGGTACAAGTTATCTTTGACCCTTGAAGTTTGAAAATATCATAATTTTTACCATCCAAACTTGATTACCCTTGGTAACTACCGAAATCAAAATTATGACTAAAGTTGTTATATTGACCACTAGAAAATAGTTTCTCCAACCTAGAAATAGTTATTCTTTAAAATGGTTTGGATTTTCATGTAGGTTACAACAATAAAGATAAAATTGACCTAAAATTGCTCTAATGATTTTTTTTTGATAAAGATAAACAGGTTTTATAGGGACCTAAAACCCATAGTATTACAGACCAAGGCCAACAGCCAACTAGAAAATAAACCTAAGCAAAATAGGGGACAAACCCCACACAGACCTAAAGCCAAAACAACAAAAACAATAGAACCAAAAAGGAGGGCAAGACACTCAACTAAGAGAGTGCACCAATTCAATATTTTTTTGAATAATCCTCTTATTAATTTTATCCAAATCCTCCATGATGAATCTAGAGGTTCCCTAGTTCTGTATCTGATTCTTGGTTCTATTGCATGGACCCGAGCTAGTATTCCCACCACCAGCACTCTGTGCACCCTCCAAGGCATTCATTTTCTGCCTTTCCCCCAAGGGAGGGTCAGTGCCGATGGTTCTAGTTCTATAGTCGGCTATCATGGAATTAATTTTCTCCAAACCATCAACACTATTTTTCATCGCCTCCCTACTGATTTCCACCAGATTGTTCAGGTTTTCCTTGATATCACTCACATACTCTTCCAGCTTCTCAATTTTGTGCTCATGGATGACCTTTATAGTTTCAACATCTTGAGATATCTTTTGGATCATGCTCATGATCTTCTCAATTTTACTGGGCCCAATGGATTCCTTGAAAGCATTAATAATTCCCTTAATCCCATCTTTAAAGGATCCAATTTCCTTATCCACCCACTTCCGATAGTTCTCCTAACTTCTAGTAGCCTCCAAAAATAGATTTCCCAGCACCTTCACCTCCTTTTTCTCACCTTTATTTTCCTGATTCACAAACACCTATTTCTCATTACCCACATTTATGGGGATGTCCAACCTAATCTCGTGGTCTAGAAATTTAGACCCACTAAATTTGGTTAATTTCATTTTCTTTTTGGTGGGGGGCTCCAGGTCTTGCATTTTCCTGCTACTAGATTTGAACTTACTTGTCACCCACCTTGGAAGATTGGTTTTCCGGCTATTGTTAGTTCTCAGGGCCACCATAAACTCCCCTTCTTTCTTTGGTTTATACTTAGGGTCCTCTGTATCCTTGATATCACACCAATCCATGGCAGTACCACTGTCATCCTCATCCATCTCCGTGTCAGAAACAAACTGCACATCAACATTAGAGAAGGAAATGTGGGTTTTATCCTTGGGGGAGGGTTTCACTTCATGAGCTTGGGTGTATTCCATAATCATCAAGATAAGCCCTTAATGAATCAAAGGGTTATCCTGGTTTTCAAAATGTTTAACTAAACTATTCTCCAAAGATGAAACCAAGTAGAAGGGGATGGAAATAATTCTATCATGCCTAAAATGATTGAAGATTGTGAAATGAGGCGTGAAAATTATAGCATATCTACCATCTAGGGTGATGTACCTCATGACGAATTCCGCCATATAAGCCCAGAGGGAAATCAGCTCTTTCCTATTATAACCACCATCCACCATTTTTGTAACCCTCTGTCGTTCCATTTCCTTATCATAAAAGGCAACAATAGCTTCCTCACTTGACTTCTTGTCTCTATATAATTTTCTACCTTTCATATCCAGACCAGTAATAGTGGTAACCAAGGTTTCATCGACATGAAACTCCGCATCGAAGGCAGTCAGCACAGCCTTATTCCAACCTTTGACAAAGCTTTCGGTAACAATGGCAAAATGACCATGCAGTCTCTCCAAAAAGGGCACCATCTCACCGTCAGAAATTTCCTCCCAAACCTCCTTATTCTTCTGCCACTTATCATAGGTCATGGGTTCAAACCTATTCTTTTCACCTCCATTCTATAGCTCGAGCAATTCAAACAACAAGACTCCAGAAAAACCAGAAGGAAATAAAACCAGAAACAGGGTAGACTGAAAGTTCTACAAATTCTCAAAGTGGTAATAATTCGAAATACCACCCCAACAGCTCCCGTCCCATCATAATATTTTATCATTAATTTTATTGGAAAGGGCGAAGATCTTAGCATCATTTCTTGCTAGGTCACACAAAATTTTTGAGAAAGTTTCCCTTCCTCTCCACCATTTACACGCCACATTATCAACCGCCAAGTTGACCAAATGATTCGTCGATTTTTTTCCTTCATTGAAAACATGCGAGATCTTGAAATCCTCCAGGTTGACAATCATTTCAAGGTAGTCCTTGATTAAGTTTGAAATAGTCCACCTAGGCACCGTGCATCCCTTAATACATTAGAAAATGTTAAGCGAGTCACTTTCTAGCCAGACCCATTTGAACTCCTCCTTGCTCGCCATGTGTAGTCCTATGTAGGCGGTGTTGGCCTCTGCGAAATGGTTATTCTGGGTTCCCAAAGGGAGCATCACCGCAGAGACCAGCAAACCCAAATGGTTCCTCGTCACTCCCCCACAGCTAGCCGGCCAAGGATTTCCTTTGGCTGCCCCTTCAATATTAATTTTGATCCACCCCAAAAGGGGCAGATTCCAAGAACCATTCTCTTTGGTATGTTTAGTATATCTAACCCTTGCCACAATCTATGAAAATTAATTGATTATTGTAATAAGTTGTAAGATTTCTTGAATCTATAAATGCATCTACAATGGCCTTGACCTAGTCATAAATGCTTAGGGTCAAGTATTCATTTGGGTATAGCTACTAATTGTTGTTGTGACACTATATTTTAAGAGATGTAAAATCTTGTTCATGACACCTCTAGGAATATAATTGATTAGGTTTAATTTAAGCCCAAAGTGTATAAGTATTATTCACTTTCAAAATAGTTGCAACACCATCTCAAGAAGGGCAAAATGTAGACACCTATTTTTGTGCATACCTAATTACATTTAATTTTACCTAATTAAAAATATATTATATATTTAAATAATTTCACCATATATCCCATTCTATCACAACCTTTAATTAATTATATATATTATTTATTTAATTATTTTATCTTTGGCTTGATCTCACTAGTTAAATAAATATTTATTTTATTGAATTAATTTTACAATTTAAATTTATTTCTTTATTATTGTCCATTCAATCCTACCTTTAAGTTGCTTACATGGATTGTAGTATTAAATTTCTATCAAGTGACAAGTGTCCCTTTCACATGTTTAATTAATCTAGACACTTCCCAAAAGTTAAACTAGCTTTTCATCTCATCCATTAGTTTTAAACAAAATCTCTTAATCTTAGCTCTTCACATAAGAATGTTGCTTTAATGCACTTCCCAACCCTAAATTATATCCATCATGTGACACTTGTCACATGGTCACAACTTTGAGTTTAACCCTAATCTTTACTCTAATTTTAGCCAAGCATTATCAATCTATCCCTTGATTTTATCTCTTGAGAATTCTATAAATTAGAGGCCTCTAACATTATTTACATATCTTCATTCATCATTATCTATGTTGTTCAATTTTCTATATAAATGTTATGTTCTTCCATAGTTATGCCTAAGAAATTTATATTTAATCTAACAAATCAAGTAAAATTGTGAGAAAATAGTTTATATTCATTTCTAATTGATTGTTAAATAATTTATTAATAACTCCTTAGAAATTCAATGAATGCAATAGTATTTCCAGTTACAAATATGCAATGTGTCAAAAATACGTAGATTTAAATTATTAAATAATAGTTACACAATGTTAAAATGCATTTAAGTTTTTACCTTAATCCTTGAACCTTGTATAGGTACAAGTGTTAGTTTGTTTAATTAATTTTACAATTCACTTTTAAAATCTTTTATCATTGCCCTTAATTTATTCACATGGATCATAATATATAATTGCCATCATGTGACAAGTGTCTCTCACATTTTTGACTAACCTTGTCTAAATTCATTATATCTAGACACTTCTTCAAAGTCAAACAAACTTTTCATCTAATCCGTTCATTCTAAACTAACCCTCTTAATCCTAGCCATCCACATAAGGATGTTGTCATAATGCAACTCCTAACCCTAAATAAAACTCATCTTGTGACACTTGTCTCATAACTCCAACTTTGATCTTAACCCTAATGTTCATTCAATCTTAACCATACATCATCAATGTAGCCTAGCGCTTGATTTTGCCTCTTGAGAATTCTATAAAGCAAAGGCCTCATACCTCATTTACATATCTTCTTCTATTATGATATTATGCTGTCCAATTTTCTATCTAAATCTTCTACCATAGATTTATGCTGAAGAAATTTGTATCCAATCTTCAATTATCTTGTTGGGCTCAATCTACGGAGAAATAAAGATTTTAGGTAAAGGTATCATGTCTTTATTATTGATTTTAACCTACTTTTATGAAATGTGGTAAAGAAAAGATGTTACTGTGTAGTCCATGACAAAGAAATTATTCACCATCATATTTATTATAGTTTACCATCTTACAAGTACTGAAGTTATCTATGAGTTGTACTAATGCTTGTGTTGTTTCAGTGATTCCAAACAAAAAAATCCAATCAGGCATGGGAAGGAGAAAAAGGCTTTTAGATGAAGGTATTGTGTGTATTGCTATTATTCTCCACTTTTTTTACCTTTAATCTTTTATTCTCTTTCACATTGATTTTTTCTAAAAGACCATGCCAAGAAATTATTCACCAGCATATTTATTGTAATTTACCATTACAAACTTTAAATGTTAACCATCTTACAAGTGGAAAAGATGTAATGCAATTCTCATTTGGAATCCTCATCTCATTTATTTTTGCACTGTCAATTTTCCTCCAGCTGTTGGTATTGGCTCTTTGATAAATTGAATTGGTCTTCTTCTTTATGTTCAGATCTTCTTTCCCAGTTCAGATCCTGGCCTATCATGTTTGCTTCCTCTTTTTATTCCTGTTTATGGATAATTGCCCCTTCAATCATCATAAGAGGTTATCTATGAACTCTATTCGTGTTTGTGCTATTGCAGTGGTTCCAAACACAAACATCCAATCAGAAATGACTTCAAAATCTAATGACCAAATTGTAGGTCAAGAACTCAAACTAAAGAAAAAAAAGGTTTTAGATGAAGGTATTATGTATTGCAATTATCTTTCATTTTATTCACTTTCAAATTTTTATTATATTTCATCAATCTTTTATTACCTTCCATCAGGATTATTAAGTGGGGCAAAGGCCATCAGAAGAAATTATTCACTGGACAAGTTTATATATTAACCATCTTATAAGTGGCAAAGTCATCTATGAATTGTGTAATTGCTGTGTTGATGCAGTGATTCCAAGCACAAAAATCAAATCAGGCACGGATTCAACAGCTAATGAGCAAATTGACCTGCGGCCTCAATTTGGGGCCACAAACTCTGCTGATGTAAGATTACGAATATTTGGCCCAAACAGAGAAGAGTATGATGGAAATCCTCTTCGCCTTCATTCTCAAACTCTTCAAACTTCGGACTTTTTTAAGGCTTTGTTATCAGAGCGCTGGTCTTCTAATATCCGACCATTTGAAATTGAGGTAACCACTGATCAATCCTTTGAGAACTATTTAAAATGCATCGAGATGATGTATTCTTCTACTTCTTCTCTCCGTTTTTCCAATGTGGATGAATGCCTGGCAATTCTATCTGTTGCTTCGGAATTGTTAGTGGATAAACTTATGCAACAATGCATGAGATATCTGGAAGCTGTTCGTTGGAACTCTGAGGAAGAGTCCAAAATTAGAAATCTATTGTCCTCTCTGAGTTTGAGCGTCCTGCCCGATCTGAATGCACGGCTTAATAAATAGAACAATAACTATTTAGAATTTGTCAGAGAGAATATCAAAGCAATGTTATATTTTCTTTCCAGTTGTGACTGTGCCGACAAGAAACAACCAATTATTCGAGGAGCGGTGGGCAAATTTATGGTAGAAAATTTGCAGGAAGATGAATCTTCAGGGATCGCAGAAATGTGCAGGCATATCATTTTAGAGGAATTTAAAGCTAACATTGAAATTGCTGTGACATCAAATACTGAAAAAAATGCGGCAGATGAGGAGCATTCTTATTTTGCCCTGCTGTGGCCCTTTACTCTAATTGAGCGCTGTGACGGGACGACAATGGAAGGCGCACTGAAGATATTATGTGAAGAAATGAAACTTGCCCACATAATAATGCAACCGCAAAAGCATTATACTGCAAGCAGGTACACGAAAGTCATGCTGCCAATTCTGCTGGGATGTCTGGACGCTCTGGCAAACGGGAAGATAATTGCTGAACGAAAACTTCGTGTTGGTTTCCTTACAATATGGTTACCAGTAATGGCACGATTGCTTTGTCCAAATCTGTATTTCAACCACATCAGTGATAATGATGTTTTGAAGACCCAGCTTTGCAGAGGAGTGAGCAATGTGGTGGAAACCCTCCCTTTCGCTGATTGGAGAGGCATTTACAATATTTGGATAGATTGCTGCGCCAAATATTCTATTGACTTAAGGATACCATTTGCTTCTGGGTGCAAGGTACTGCATGAACATAAGTGAAAGGATTTTTGTTTTATAAAACATTTCGATAATAGATTATCATATCAGAAATGCAATTATTTTTGTCAATCAAGAACATTTATAATTGAAGTTTTGTGCGGACCGTAAATTGTGAAGGTTCTTGTGGTATTCTTGTTTGCATCTATAAGTATTAAACAATAAACTGGCAATTGTATGCTGATATTTTTCATATATATTATTTAGAAAAGAACTTATATTAGAACTTGTTTTCAAATAGTTGTTTACCATATTAGTCCAAATAATCCATAAGTTGTGTTGTGCATCAATGATGTGACATCAAATTATCACTCCAAATATCAGATTTTTCCCCTAAAATGAGTATTTAATATTATGACAAACTTAAACTATTGTTAGTAGTAGCCGTATCTCTGAAATCATTTAAACAGAGAAAATGAGATACTTATCTTTCCTTCACAATGCTGACCTTTTAGGCAATGCTATTCTCTCTTCACAAATTCTGCTGTTCAAATCCAAAGCTCTCTTTGCTAACATTGCTATATCTTCTTCATCACGTTTGCTACTATACTGGTAAATCAAAGCAGTAAAATCTATTTCTGATTGCCAAATGTTGATTTATAAACAGAGAATATTACTAGTACACTTCCCCTTATTTTCAATCACACATGCTTCAGTATTTATCATTTCTAAATATAACTAAAGTCTTTAGTGTGTTGTTTCATTTTTATAATTTTCCCTCATTATAATCATCTTGGTTTTTTACAAAGTGGTTTCTAATTAATCACAAACTCTTCTCACAAATGATTTGTTGACCATGAACTTCACATACTAGTGGTTTTTGCTGACTACGAAACGTACTCAAGTGGTTTTGGCTAAACACAAATCTCACATACAAGTGGTTTCAGATGACTACAAACTTCACAAATGATTCTGGATAAATATGAACCTCTTATGATGGAGAAACTAACTTATAATGCACACACTTTCAAATCATCACTGTGGGCTTCTTCTTTTGTGCCTGCATTGATTATTGAGTTCATATAAAAAATGATTCATCTATCCAGACACATGGATAACTAGCCATTGTGTTCGCTAGTTCTATAAGAATCGTTTTTGCATGCATGGTTCATAAATCTTTAAACTCTTCTGTAACAATATTGGAGTGCTGAGTACAACTAATCATGGACCTTTTACAACAACTCAATGCAATAACCGTTCAAAATCACTCAAACATTCACCAAAAAATACAATTTCATTGTCTACCTATTTAGATCTCAATGCTATGGAGATCATGTTTTACCTCTTTTACTAGAGTCTTCCTTCTTCAGCTACTGCTGACTCTTATGGATTTACTCAAACTTCTGTAGATCTTCTCAACTCCAATCCAAACATTTCAATGACTTTAATACTAACAGCCTTTATTTGGCCTTATGTCACTTTAGGTTTCTCCGCCCTACAGCTTCAACAACAATCCTGTTGCAGCATCTTGGACAGCGGCCCTCTTTGATCTCTCTGATCAGCACTTCAACTCTCCTTTGTTTCACACTTCGGCAAATCCTGACATCTTATAGCTGGGTAGCTATCTCTTTTATGTTCACTCATTAAAAGTGACCCATCACTTGAGTGAACATTTCAAACTATTCAATTGAGCCATGATAATTGACTTCTTTTCTTAAAAGAACATACTTTTTCTTTTCCTTTATGTCACCTGCAAAAGGCATGGGCAATCTTGCTTCCAAAACAATGGCACTGAAACACAAATGCTATCATATAAAATCTTTATACCTCATGGGATAGCGGGCCTTAGAAAAAAAAATATTTCATTTTAAAACGTCAAACGTCTTGATCTCGTCTTTACTCCTTGAGCATGGCTCTATTCACAGATTTCACAACAATCGTCTTTTCTTGTCTTTATGTAGCCGCTTGGTTCGGCTACCTTTGCTTTGGCCACATACACCATCAACATCAACAATCTTCAATGATCACAGTGGCTGTTAATCTTTTTCTTTCCGTGGCTTAAACAAATCAGTTGTGACTTATTTGCTAGACAGTTATGCCTTTGACTGGTCACCATAAGCTCTTCATGCATGCACAAATGCTCAGAAAAGCACTTGCGATATAGACTGTGTTGCAGTTTTAGACCAGAGCTTCACTAAAATCTTCAGTCAATAGCCATTCTTTTGGCAGCGACATGAGCATGACTCTCAGACAGGCGATTACAACCGTCTGTTAATGATCTCTTCAGGATCATCTACCGTTAGCTCTGATACCATGAGAGAAATCTGGTACAGACGAGAATCCCAAAAATGAGTTCTGAGGAATTCAGGCCCTTAGAATTCAATTTATAGAGCAATACATATTAAATGATGGTCATAGTGTTAGCTTTGATATTTAGTATGGGCTGTTGAGAGATATCAGTCAAGATCAACATGGGCGGTTGTTGAGTCGACTGTGGAAGCTCCTATCTTAACGCACAGGTTCGACTTCCGTGGTAGAAATTATATCTACCAACATATTACCGTGGAAATTGCTAGTCACATTTTGTGGATTTAAGGTAGTATGTTTTAAGTTGAGCGCAGGTACATAGACCATATGGTATCAAAATGCAGTAATAAGACTATTTATGTTGCATTACAGTCCAAAAATGTGCTAGTCACATTTTAGAATTTTAAAGGAGCATCTCTTATGTTTGAGCCAAGTGCTTGACATCATGGCAAAGAGTAGTATTTAGAGTGAGTAGTAATTAGAGAAGTCACCCAGATACCAATAACCACCATGTAGAATATGAATCTAGATCAACTATAATCATAGAAGTGAATGTGGAAACAAATCAAACCTGTCAATAAAGTAGAGACATAAAGATTTGTATGAGAAATGGAACACACAGGAAAATATTATTATAGATCTACTAAATCAGCTGCAGATGAAGACTGGAAAAGCATTCACAAAATTCAGTTAGAGTTGTAAAGATTAAAATGAGCAGAGAAAATGATAACAAAAACAGAATAAAGCAATAACAAAGGACAACACACGATTTATCATGGTTCGGAAAATCTGCCTACATCCACACTCAAAGCAGGCAAACACTTCATTAATCAACTCTATCTTACATGGGCTGCACACGGCCATTATATAATCATATTCAGATATGAAATGAACAGTTGAAAGAATGCGAAACCTACACAACCAAAATATATTTTCCTACTACTTTACCAATTAATCCATACTTAGACACACCGCATCCGAGAGGTGCAAAATACACTCTTCCATCACACACTCTTGCATCTCATGCTCGTGCATCACATACATACTCGTGCATCTATGTTCCCACTCAACAAAAAATCTATAGACATATCATCTTTCTCAAACACCATGACCGATAAGGCCTGCTCATCAATACCAACAAAAGGTTCCAAAACAAACATCGTATTCCTAGGAATACACGTGGCCATCATGCCACCTAAAGTTTCTGGTACCAAGCTGCGAAACTCGGTTACATCCAAAATCGTTACAAATCCCCTAGCCGTTAGGTGTGCCAGGGCCCAGAAGTATGATGCGCTGTCAGATTTCTCATGCCTATCATTGCAATCATATTGTAACGGCTTCACATGGCAAACCGTTGGTCTAGCGGAATACATGGTGTCACAGAGTCTATCCACCATGGCCAACTGTTGAAGCTCGAGTAGTCCAATCATCATTCATTGTCATCCAATCAGCGCGCACCAGGCTATGTGGGTATTCCCCAATTCGGTCAAACGCCTCCAGTGATTCAGATTCACCCACCAGTTCATCCGGAAGCTCGGAACGCTTTACATGTGAAATTTTCAGAGGCATTCTTTAGAAGCTTCCTACCTCGGGCAAATACAAAGAAGCTATCAATGGCGATATCATGCTCAGAAGAATTTGATTCATCCTCCTCAAGCGCCACAGATTCGCTTCCTTCCAACATCTGCAACAATGAACTCAAATCATTTCCGCCACCTATCTCTGGCCCCTCCTTGTCCGTAGTGAGGGGGCTTGCCACCACTGGTAAAGGAAATATATCAGCAATTGTAATTTTTGTACCATAATAACCAGTTAACGGATCATAAAAGATCCCTTCATAAGGGGAAGAAGGCCAATACGATTCACAAAACTTATTCGCCTGATCATCATTATTTGTAACGCTAATCTGGTCTACCGCAGAAACGTTCAAAATTTCAAAAATAACATTATTACCACCATTTGCTAAGCCATGTTGCCGTTTTTTCCGCACCCTCCAGCAGTAAGCTCTGACTGAATTTTAGAAAAAGAGTTACAGTAATAACTTGGTGAATATTCCATTAGGAAAGGCTAATGTGAAGCTAGGCTACCCAATATTTTAATTATTAACAACATATCTGAGCATTGAGTTTTATGTCAGTTGTGCTACATAATATTGTTTAGATAGAGAGCTCGTCTTCATTCTTGCCATTCAATTATGCAACTTAAACCTTAATTCTGAGAGCTTATATCCTTTAGAGTTTCATAGTGATACGATTGCATTTGAAATGAGATATTTTATAAGGCTTATCTAATTTCCAGCAACCTAATCATCCCTCGCTGCAATTTGTGGTCACATTGAACCATAACCAAAAAAAAAATTCATTTATGTATGTGCTATCTCCTATAATATTCAATATCAATTTCTTCATACTTTATTAAGTTTTGTTCGTATGTGCTATCTCCTATAATATTCAATATCAATTTCTTCATACTTTATTAAGTTTTGTTCATAGAATGAGGATTATCTAGCCCTGATGAATTTGTGGTCACATTGAACCATAACCAAAAAAAATTCATTTATGTATGTGTGCTATCTCCTATAATATTCAATATCAATTTCTTCATACTTTATTAAGGTTTGTTCATAGAATGAGGATTATCTAGCCCTGATAGAACTTTTCATCATAGGCTTGGGTAGTGGATGGGGTGCCAAGGGAGCAATCGCTATCTTTCGATTAAAAAAAGATGCTGTGTATATTTCAAGGAGTACTTATTTTATTCTACTGGTTCTTTGATGTAATTAAACGCCATGATGTAAGTGTTGTTAAAATTAAGGCTTATATTTTTAATAAAGTTACTTTAGTGATTTAGGATTAGATTTAAAAAATAATTATTTTGATAGCTACATTTTATAAGTTAGTGAATTAGTTGATTAAAGAAAAATAAAAGTTTTACAAATCATTCATTTGTAATATGAAATTATTTAAAATATCACTATTTCACTTTCAATCTTGTTTTCATGTATAACAATGAAATTATAATTTTTTTTTCATATGATATCAACATTATTTCCTCTCTTCAAGATGAATTTGTTGCTGAATAATTAGAAGGCCACATGATGAATGCGTATTCTTCATAAAGTGTTTGCTGGCTTTTTAACCTAACCCATGAAAAGCATTTGCAATAGAAAAGCATAAATTCATGATAGAAAGATAAGGCATGGAAGATAGAATTAGTAATATCCTAGTCTGAAAGTTAAATGTGAGATGGCTATTGCATGATTGCAAAGTGGAAGATGGATCTAATCCCTACTAAACTGATATATGGT
>NC_081414.1:655424791-655646791 GCF_030272615.1 Cryptomeria japonica | reverse complement strand
GGGTGAAATGAAATGAACCTATTTAATAAATCCTTAGATTTATTAATAAGTAGATGAATGAGAGATTTAATCAAATTGCTTAGTGAATTTAATTAAATTGGGGCAGATTGATTAATTAAATAATTTCTTATTTAATTAATTATCTTCAGACCATTTTTAGGTGTATACATTAAGCATGCTACAACAGTCATAGGAAAGAGTTTAAAGAGATAAAGTTGCAACTCAAAAGGGCATGCTATTTCATATCTGTATCAAGAAGAAATTTCTATCAGCGCCTAATAAATGGAGATCGCTATGTTTACAATAAAGACATGTTTATTTGCACAGGATTATGAGTTGCATTTCAGTGGACAAAAATATCTATTGTAGAGCAATAAGCAACAAAAAGATGTATTCTTCCTCAAGTATGGAAGCCAGGATGCATAATGAAGATGCCAAATACAATAGATGAGATGATGTTGTATGTAAGAGTATAAGAGAAGATGTATGTGAAGAGCATGAACAAAATGTGCAAAATTTAGAAATGCTCATTGAAAGAACATTTTTCATTGAACCTAAAGCTTTTATGATCAACTAGAAGGGGCATTATTGATCAGATATTTTAATAAATTTCAAGATAGTTTGCAACAGTCGTTACCCATTTTGGGTACTTCTTTTGCCAAGCATTCAGTAGATTGAAAACCCCATGGCTTCAAGCTAAAGCAAATTTTTTAGTCATGGCCGCTACATTCCCCTTGGAATGTGTCTTTCCTCTCAAATCTCTCCAAGAAACAGAGCATACAAAGTGGCCAAATTAGAATGCACAAATGTAGGTCGAGCCTCAGTATTTTGAGGTAGGGATGCAAGAAGGGGGTCCTGCCCTATGAGTTTTAGAAAAGCTCGACAAAAAACTAAAGGAAAAAAAAAAACCCAGAGGTTGACCCCCTTGTTTAATGATTGGAGGAGTTATATAATTAGAACCCCACATTTTCAGAAATGGCGGCCATAGACAGAGTGTGTCAATTTTCATATATCAAATGGATGCTCAGAAATTTACAGTCAATATAGCTAAAAGGAAATGGGAGTTTTGAGTTTTTTTCTCATGACCTGTACTTAGGAAAATAGTCTGCTCAGAAGAACATAGCGTGAAATATTCATCCAAGAAGCATCTGAGAGGCATTCCCAGTGATAAAGTCTTTTTTTATAGAAAACAAAGATATCTAAAATTGCAAGATAAAACCTAGTAGCATTTACATCATTCATACCGCATGTAAAGGAAGTGCAGACAACATTAGTGTTTCAAGTAACAAGCTTACCTATTATTCTCAACCTGCAGATAATCCACACAAAACCCTTCCAGAAAACCTCATCTTCAGCAATGGTGGCCATCAGAGATACATTTTTTTTGAAAATACAAGATGTAAAATGAACAAAGGAGGCTACAAATTCTGTTTTAGGGTTAGACTACCCTAAAAATATATCAATTTACGAAGGTGTAATTTTATGCTTTGATTTTAAAATAAAGTTTTGTAACTAATTGCCGCAGTGCGCTAAGACTTATGTCTTATGCTTTTAAACTTAGAGCTTTATTCCTTAGTGTCAAAAGACCACATGTTTTATATGAATTTTTGATGTGAACAACAAGCTAAGTCTTGTTTTGTAAAACACTTCAACTTGTTTGTTATTTTTTAAATGTAAAGTTGCCACACAAGGAGATCATTAAATGCAAGATTGTAGATGTGCTTTTGAAGTGATTATGTGCCTTAAAGCTTAGTCAAAGACATTTTCCAAAGGTATAGGGAGTTTGTTTACTTTTAAAAGAAAAGATGAGCTTTTTGGGGGTAGTTTGATGTATCATCATATTGCACCAAGTCATGTATGACTTTTTCACTCATTATGAGCTCTTTTCATAAAGATTTAGGAGCTAGATTTTAGGATTATTGAAGGCATCC
Source organism: Cryptomeria japonica (assembly GCF_030272615.1). NCBI lineage: Eukaryota > Viridiplantae > Streptophyta > Pinopsida > Cupressales > Cupressaceae > Cryptomeria > Cryptomeria japonica. The sequence goes on along the minus strand of NC_081414.1, from coordinate 655,644,860 downwards.
GATCCCAATCAGTTTTGTTTCCTATCTTCTTGGATTTTATGGAAGGAGAGGATGGTTGGTCTATTTATTCATGTTTGTAACTTATTTTCAAAGAGTTTGTCTTATGCAAATTGGGGTCTTAGTTGCTTTTGACAGTCCTTTGTCCAATTTTTACCATATTTTTGTAATTCATATGATTTGATATATATAGAAGCCACCTTGGAGACAGATAGAAAAGTATTATTACCTTCTTATCATTTACAGAATTGTGTATTTCATGTGATTGATCAAGTAATTAGTGAAGTGTGAATGTCTTCCTTATAGTTTTATCTCATTTTCTTCACGCCTTTTCTATGAAAGTGTTATGCGTAGGTTGCAATTTTGTGTCTAAATAAGTGATATGATCTCAATTTCATGAGGTTTTCTTTCCTTGCTTGATAAAATTTCATCTAGACCTTCTTGTGAAATACTTATTCATGTGCATGCTTGGAAGGAGTCGTATAAATTCATATCGGTCATCTTAGCATTCAAGTGTCTAGTTTTCTGAGTATCATAACTTGCAGTTTGGTGTATCACTTAGCTTTTAGTCTTTTAGTTAATTAGCAGTAGCAGGTTTTGTTTTCCAATTTATCCTTCACCCTTTTCCTATTAAGTTTAGTTGTGTAGGTGATGACCAGCTAGGAGCCGGACTTATCCAAAGGTTCAGTTCAATCATAGGTGACCCACAACTTTGAATTGATCCCATGTTTCTTCAAAAGGTTTTAAGTTTTAAACTTTGCTTAGGGTGCAATTCTAGGAGATAAAAATTATTACATATACCCTCTCAAACCACCATCCCATCATGGCGTACATTTTGGTCAGATCTAGCACATCCCCTCTTCTGAGAAGAACTAACAACTTCATGCTAAATGTTAGGCTTCTGGATTCTCAGGATATCTAGGATGACTTGTTCATAGGCGGGCAAATCAGTAAATGGCACTTTAGAGATAACTATGCTATTAATAATTGGAACAAGAATGTACAGAGTTGGAGGGCTCTATGTCAGACTTTAGGCACCAAGTTTGCCAAAGATTGTAGGAAAAAAGAGAAAGAATTGACTAACAAACTCCTCATTCAAGAAGCTTTGGCTCAGCAAAACCTCCACAATCCCGATTGTGCCCTGGCAGTTTCTCATACTTGAGATAGACTTAGAAACATCAAACACAAGAAATATCAAGGGACCAAAGTTTGTGCTAGACTCAACTAGATACAACATGATGGTAAGGACTCAAAGTTCTTCTTTAGCATGCTCAGATAGAATTTGTTTAAGGAGAGGATTGATAGGATCTGGGAGGATGGTGTGGAGTTGACTGATTTAATTGATATTTAGATGGCCTTTCTCTGGTACTACAAGAATTTCTTTACCTTGGAATGGGTCTCTTCTCAGTATATCCCCACTTTTAGATAGTGCAGAGGTATCATTCTTAAAAAGGTCTCAGACTTAGATGTTGCTTCTCTTAGCAGGCCCCTCAACATCGAGGAGATCAAGAAGACCATTAAGAGCCTGAGTAATGACAAAGTCCCAGGTCTAGATGGGCTCCCTACTGAATTTTATAAGGTCAATTATGATTGGATCTCTAAGGAGTTACTTCATGTTTATCAAGAAGATCTTAACAGCAAAACTCTTGGTCTAGAGATCAATAAAGGGGTTTTTAAACTTATTCCCAAAGATGGGAATAAATCACTTGTCAAGAATTAGAGACCTATCACTCTTCTCAATGTCTCATACAAGATCCTAGGCAAGTCTCTTGAACTCAGATTAGAAACTATCCTTCCTAAGGTGGTGAGTGAAACACAAACCGGTTTTATCTACAACAGATACATACTTGAGAATCTGATCACAAGATGGGAAGCTATGAATTGGGTGAAGACCACCAATCAAAAAGTGGCTATGTTTCTTATTGACTTTGAAAACACTTATGATCAGGTGGAATGAAGATTTTTACTTATGACTATTGATGCCTTAGGTTTTCCTAAATATTTTTGCAAGTTGGGGGAGGTACTCCTTAAAAATGCTTTATCTTAAATTGATACTAATGGCTCTCGGTCACAGAGTTTTTCTCTTAGTAGATCTATTAAGCAAGGATGCCCCATGGCCCCCACTCTCTTTGGGTAAGATGTTGATGCTATGTTCTATTTACTCAAGGATACTTCACTTTCCCCCAAAGTACAGGGCATTACCCTTCCCAACAATAAGGATTTGGTCAATGTTCAATTTGCAGATGACACAACTTTCTTTCTACAATTAGTAGAAGATAACTTCTCCTCCCTTCTTCACAAACTGAATATCTTCTATGAAGCCTTAGGAGCCAAGGTTTCGGCTCCCAAATCAATGTTGTTGGGATGGGATGACAACTCTTCTGGGTGGCTCTCCAAATTCAAATTCCAGTGGGGTGGCCCCTACAAGAAAGTTAGATACCTGGGCATTCCCTTGGTGGTTAACCCCAACTTGAAGGATATGTGGTTGTGGGTTAAAACGAAAGTGGAACATAACCTTAACAAATGGAACAAGATGCATCTCTCTCTTGCAGGTAGAGTGCAAGTCTATCAGAAGATCCTCTCATTCTATACTTTGTACTGCTCATCCCTTTGGATGTTTTGTAATTATCATATTAATGATATTCAAAAGAGTATTAGAAGATTCTTATGGTTTGATGGTAAAGGCAACAGGAAGTGGCACTCTATCAAATGGAGTTGGTATTGTCTAGACAAGTGCATGGGTGGGCTAGAACTTAAGGACCTTTGCCTTCAAGGTATCTTTCTCACAGCTAAATGGATATTCCATGCTCTAGAAGGAGCTAAGCCCTGGAAAATCCTTGTGAGAAACAATATTTTTCTTGCTACTCCTAAACAAGCCAAAGGATGGAAATGACTCCCCTTTGTTGACTTAATTGCTGGTAGATTCCCTATATCCCCAATAGGATCCCCTATTTTTAAAACTATCTAGAAAGCCTAGGAATATACTAGGCATTTGATTGCTAACAATGGGTTGGTTGACAATAACAATACAATTGCTTGAGAAAGATCTATTTGGTGGAACTTATTGCATAATGAAAAATACCTGGCTCTCATCTAGGGATGCTCAGCTAATAGTGCGGAACACAAAGGTATTAATACTTTTAATGATATTTTATGTGATGGCGCTCTTATCACGTGGGACTTTCTGCAACTCATATATCATATCCCCCAGTCCAATGGGAGGACTTATTCCATGATTAAAGCCACATGTGATAGGATGGACCTATCCATTCCATGTATAGTGAGGGAGGATATGCCTTCCTCCTACACATGGATGAAAGGGCCCCTTCTACCTAGGGCTAACACTAAATTGAGTTATAGGTCTTTACTTTCTAATGATGGTATTTCCGTGCATCTTAACATTGTTCAGATCTTGTAGTACACTAAGGAGGATTGGTAGAAGGTATTTCTTTTCCATTGGAAATATCCAATTTTACCTAAACTAAAATAACCATAAGATCAACATCTGCATACTTCTTATGTCTATCATGTGTTACCACTAAATGCTAACGAATACGTTCTACCTCTAAATGCTAACGAATACGTTCTACCTACTACTCCATCTCCTACAACATCTTAGGTCCTAAAAGAACTCGATCCTCTAGTAAATCTCAACTCAAAGGAATACGAAAAGGATTGGCATACAAAGACTAAGAAGGGGACATACCAATAGAGCTATGGTATCCATTATTATAAGGAAACTCCACCAAATACATCTAATCCTCCCATAGATATTCCTAAGATCCATGACATACATCTGAAGCATATCCTTAAGAACTTGATTGACTCTCTTTGTCCACACATCTATTTTAAGATGATATGTTGAGCTAAATTTTAGTTGAGTCCCTAAGGCATGCTAAAGATAAGTCCATAATGATGTAGTAAATATAGGATCTCGATCAGATATGATCCATCGGAGAATTTTGTGCAATCTCACAATATCTTTCATGAAAACTCAAGCCACTATCACTATCATATAGAAAGACCAAATCAGTGTAAAGTGTGTCACCTTGGTCAACCTATAAACAATAACCATGATAGCATCACACCTACGAGAAGAAACTAGCAATCTGACAATGAAGCCCATCAAGATAATATCCCATTTCCAATCTAGAACTAGGTTAGACTACAACAACCCAATGAGATGCTGATGTTTAGCCTTCACCCTCTGACACTCTAAACATCAAGACACCAAATTTTCTATATCACGCCTCATATCGAACCAATGGTCCAACTGTTAAAGGTCTGCATGCATCTTATTGAGACCAGGATGTATCGAATAAGGTGCACGATGTGCTTATGACAAAATCAAAGTCCAAAGTTCTTCTACAACCTTTGAATGAAGCATATGTGCACACAACAAAATAAACTACTAGATTAGGCACAACTAGAATAGGTGTACCCGTAAAATGGTCTTTAAGAGCCTGGAAAGTTCTCTCATACTGCTCCATCCAATCACACTTTTTTCCCTTTCCTCTGAAGAGAAGTGATGGATGAGATATCTTTGAGAATCCCTTAACAAACCAATGCTAATATCCTACAAGGCCCATAAAAATACAAACTTCTCCCACATTAATGGGCACTAGCTAATCCACAATTGCCTGAATCTTAGAAGGATCCACAATAATACCTTCTCCATAGATAACATGGCTAAAATATTTTACCTCAATCTGGAAAAACTTGCACTTCGCCAAATTGGCATACAATGGATTATCTCTAAGGCACTATAACACTTGACTTAAGATCTATCTTAGAGAAGACCTTGGCATCCTTAATTTGATCAAAGAGATCATCAATCCTCAGAAAAGCATATTAGTTCTTTATCATCACCTTATTCAATTGTCGGTAGCCTATGCATAAGCAAAGGGATCCGTCCTTTTTCTTAACAAATAAAACTTATGCTCCCCACTGAGAAAAACTAGGATGAATGAAAGCCTTAGCTAATAGATCCTCCAATTGTAACTACAAATTACTCAACTCCTTAGTAGTCATTTAGTAGGATGCCTTAAAAATCGACTCTACTCCGGGAATAAATTCAATCTGAAAATCTATGTCATGCGCTTAGGTGGCATACTCAGAATCTCACTAGGAAAGACATCTGTAAACCCTTGAAGGATAGGGTACTTAAGAAGAGGATCTTCTTGTTTCTCCTTCTCTTCCAAGTCATTCATTTTTACTGCAAACAACTGATACCCCTATCTCAAACACTGCTTCAATTGCATAGCGGAGAACATGCGAAGAGATATGGGTCGTTGAATACCCATAATATCCACACTCTTCCTGCTTTCTCCAACTCATTGCAATATATTTCATCAGTAATATATACTAGCCTAATGTACCTCAAGTCAGTCCATGCCTAAAAGAACACCATAAGATCCCAATAAAAGAACACGAAGATCGACTATGGTGATAAAGGCTCTTAAATATAACTCATAGCTTCAACCTACCACATATCGTCCTGCCTTGCCACCCTTAGCCTCAATCGCTCCACTAGAGAGGGGGAAATAAAAGAATCTGAAGATCTTGAATCAAATAATACAAAAAATGAAACACCTCCTATCTCACCTGCAGTCTCCATAACTATACCCTGATGCTTGGTTTGACACTTATCAATCACCATGAAGACTCAGTGTGATATCCCTACATCACCTATAGTGGACTCTAACATTGCTGGCCTATGTCTTGTGGTTTGTGTTGACCTCTAGGGATAATTTATCACAATGTAACCCTATTGACCACATGTGAAACAACTCCTTTTGCTATGATCTCTATTTTTGGATGACACACTAGACTATTGGAAAATACCTCTACTAAGATTCTACTAGAAAATATTTCCTAGCTAAGTAGTAGAAAAATTCTTGTTATGCTATTGGATACGATCCCTGGCCACCTGAGCACTACCACTATGAGCAAAAGTCTAAACAAGGAAAGTTTTTCTTCTGTTGACTTTGTCTGCCCCTAAATTGTGGAGGGTGACTCCTAATTGAACCTGCTCCCTGTGATTGTGTAGCCCTCGCACTAGAATATGAATCTAGAGCACTATCAATCTATACTCATGTTTGTTGACCCAGAACCATAGACAAATTATCCTCAACTATCTAGGCCTTCTTAATGTTGCCTCCATGGTATTGGGTTTGAAAACTTGAATGCCTCCATTGATATGAGCATTAAGGCCTCTAATGAAGTGTTGTACAAGCATGGCATCATCATTTGCTATTCAAACATACTACCTAAGCTCAAAGAACTTATGCTCGTACTGCTCTACTGACATAGCCATCTCACGCAGGTTATGGAACTCATCCGCCTGCCTATGTTTCCAATGATATGACAAGAAGAGAGCATGAAACCTCTCTAGGAACATCTCCCACAAGACTTATGCAATACCTAGATGGAGATTCTCCTCCTCAAGATGCCACTAAGTGGATGCAAACCCATGTAGATGCATGATGGTGCACATAGGCTTAGTGTTACTACTATAATAGTAAAACACCTTCCAAGATCCAACAATAATTTTTCTGCCTCTATCCCACAACTAGATCCATCAAATGTAGGGGGTCTGGACCTAATGTATCTCTCACATGTCCAGCTAAAAATATCTTAATCTAGAATAGTTATTTCTCTCTCGTGGGGTGATCTCTCCCTCTCCCTGTCCTAATGCACAACTCTCTCCTAATGAATGGACTAATGATATTCTTCTCAAAATTTATTTTCCTACCTTGATTCCAACCGTGTAAGAATATCATGGAGAATATTAACCAATTGAGATATTTCATCATGACTTGCTAATTCTCACCTTGAACTTCCTCTTCCTGATTATCAAGTTGGTGGTCAGATTGTTGTTCCTCCCAATGTACCTCATTAGAAACCTCGGGATTAGGATTTTGTCGATTTCCCATATAGTTACTTCACCCATGACCTCTACCTATAGTATACATCTTATCTATAGAAGGCACAATAAGATAAAGTCTAGGGCTACCTACTACTGAGATAAAGGTGGCAATGTAACTCCAAAGTTTTAACTCAAGTTATTCTACTGGTATTCATAATGGGCTCAGCTAAGACCAAAGTACCCAATGTATGAACATGGGATTTGTTACCAAATGTAATGCCTACCACAAAGCCCTAAAGAAACTAACACATAATCTAGGAAAATAGGTATAATTTTTTTTAAAGATAACAAATACTCAAATTAAACCACATCTTTACATTACTTATTGCAAGTTATAAGTACAACATAACATGAACACATGAAAATAAGTGCACAAACAAAATAAACATATATACATGTAACAATCCTCCAATCTTATAATCTACATCTTACATTTTCATATTCCCTAGGGTATTGTAACGTCAGCAATGAATAGTACACAACATCCATAAATGATCAATATCTATATACAATGTACATCCATATTTCACTAAAAACATTACTTAAGTCATCATAAGATTACATATTACATCATGTACAAGTATTTTGTCATAAATATACATTATTTGCTGCAAATGAATAATCATATAGCATAAGATCTAAAGAAATAGTAACATCCATCATGCTTACAAACATCCAACACAAAGAAAATATCCCAATGGAACAAAGGCATCAACCACCCGACCATGTGGAACCAAAAGGAACCACCCCCCATATGCCTAGAGAATGATATAAGGCCTCACCCACACAAATCTTATACTAAAACAAAACTTTTGAAGAACAATAAATATTACAAATACGAACAAATAACACAAGTTTAAAGTGGAAAATTGGATCCTAGTGGTTCCCCACCTAGGATAGAGAAAGGAAACCACTACGAGTATTTTCACTTGCAAGATACTTTACATTCAAAGAGGGGCTTGATCCACTAGATCCAAATCCAAGGGAAATAAGGATGTGAATACCAACTGGATTGTGAGTTGTTGGAATGTGATTTACCCTCTTTTGTAAATAGATATGTTAACTTGTTGACTATGTAAAAAGGGAGACAAAAATGGATGAAAGAGGGAGCTACCGGTTTAAGATCGCATTGTAACTTTGGATCTGAGATATTTAGACTGATATGGATCTTCCCTACAAATTTGGAGAAAATTTTTCACTACCAAGTTGAAAGTGTACTTGGTCTTCCAAAAAATCCGCGCACCGAAAAGGATTTTTCCATCTTTGCAAATTAAGTCCAAACATGCAATTACAACTGCACACCTACAACCTACACATAGAAAAGAAGGGGAAAAGGGTTGTGGATAGGGGTTTGCCTCAGTCAAACCCTAGTTGAGGAATGAACCTTGAAAGATATTAATTGAAAATTCTTAAATTTAAATAATGGAAATGTATACCTTGTAGATCTGCAATTGATTGATAATTGTTTCTTTGCTTCTTGAATGTAATCATAAATGTTGTATGAAATGGCATGTAACATGACAAAATCCTAACACACACACATGCTTACAAATGAATGTTGTAATGTTGCTCCAATGGATGAATGAAGAAGACCCATGAAGAAGATAACTTGAATGCTTAATGACGATAATGAAGATATTTCACTTGAATTTCGCTAATTCTCCTTATGCTCGTATATTTTCACTTATTCCTCGTTATGCAAATGAGAGAGCTAGATCCCCTTTTATACTAGCCTAGGAGAATTATTTTCATCTCATAGAAGGCTGACATCGGAGGATGTCAATCCCCGAGGAACAAACTTGGTTCAAGGGTCAGATGGACCCATCTTAGGGCCACCCTAAGAGGGAGGACAGGGGTGCCACACCCTTGTCCAAGGGGGACAGGGGCACCATACCCCTTTCCTACCCTATATTGGGGCATGGACAAGGTCCCAAGGTGTCATCATGGCTAAGATGGGAGAAGACTCAGGATGAAGGTGCAGAGAGGGGTCTCAATCAAGTAGAGAGATGTAGTCACATAAGTGAGGGCCTAAGATGTGGTTGAAATTGTGAGGGTCGCAATTTTATGATGCTACTTTTATCCCCCACTTTAGCGAGAGTATGGCTTACACCAATACTACCAATAAAGTAAAAGAAAGAGAGAGATGAAGATGAGAGAGGTGAAGCAATACCACAAGGAGTATAAGACATCGCTAATCTTGAGGAACAAAGCCCCCAATCTTAGGATCTAAACTCACTCAAACATATGCAAGAGCACACATAATAAAAAGAACAAGACAAGAAAAATAAGACAAAGCACAAATGACATATGACAAAAACAAAACATAAGACCACACATCAGCTACACTAAGAGACCTCGATATAAACATCTCAAACAACTAACTAAAACAAATCCCATCACATAAACACCAATAATCAAATAAAAGAGAAAAGCTGACATCATCCATGAACCATCAATAGTAAAAATATGATCTGATGAGTGGAAGGCAAGAAAGGACATGAATACACAATTGGGTGATCCATGAGAAGAAAGGCAAATGAAGGGAACTATGTAGATCTCACCCCTAGAATTAGGTGATCCACGAAGAAAAGAGGATATGGAAAACTAGCCTCCAGATTTTGTCTGGGTGATCCATGTAAGGGAGGAGAGTGAAAACACTATTAGTTCCACTCAACCTCATGTGTGTGTGTGCAGGTGAGGTTTGAAGCACCTCATAGGAGTGTATGCCTGAGTATGTTGCAATCTGTATAAGATGTATAGTACAAATGTCAAGAAAGTGGAAACATCTCTCTCTAAGAGGTTGCCCACTAGTTCCGAGAATATCCTACTGTATAAAATAAAAGTTGTGACATCTTTCTCTAAAAGGGTGTCCTCTGGTTCCAAGAATATCCCACTGTATAAAAGAGAAAGTGTCGACATCTTTCTCTAAGAGGTTGTCCTCTGGCTCCAAGAATATCCCACTATAAAAGAGGAAAAGTGATGACATCTTTCTCTAAGAGGCTTCCCTCTCGTTTCGAGAATGACCCATTGTATAAGAGATACAATGTGTGAGAGAGATATAATACAAAAGGATTAGTGTGGTTGCCCCCACCTTAAGATGTCAACATAGTTTACTGTTGATATCTTAAGGAAAGTAGAACAAGGATACCTACCTTCAACACAAAGAAGATATCCATTATGCAACAATGTCATAAATTCAAGTAAGAGAGAGAATACTCTTCAAGAAAGGATAAGATAGTTGAAAAGAGATATCTTTCTATAAGTGTAAAGGAGATCCTTGGAGGAGAAGATATCTTTTCTCAAAAGACATCTACCTCCAAGAGGAGTTGTCTTAGACAAGTATAATATCTTCTATAATGAAGCACAAAAGAGAACAATAATTCAATACTTCCTCCTATTTCTAGGTGAAAGAGATTCTCGATGAAGGATAACTCACTTTTATCCCAATGGGGATAGGTGAATTTATTATAAGTGTACATTACCAAGTGTGAAAGAGATTATAGTCAATGGCTTACACATCTTGTATAAGATAGAAACCTTGAGCAAACAACAACAATTTCACACAAGGAATGATGTCAAGTAATAGAACTCAAACCATCCACAAAATAGGAAAGAGTGTATCCTTAGAGAAAGAGATAGATAGAAAGATAATTGCCCCCCAAGTGTAGGGTCAATGAGAAGAGCTTACACAATATTCTAGAGAGAGATTAAACACAAGCAAATTCACAATGAACTTACATGAACACATGCAAGAAAAGACATTAGTAGATGTAAAATACACATCTCAAGAGGTGGTAATCTTCTAAGAGAAGAGAGAAAGAACATGACATATTCCCCAAGAGGGATTAGTGATAAGAACATAACATTGTAAGAAATGATAATCACATATAAAATTACATCTCCTAAACGAAATAATGATAAATGAGATAAAAAGAAAGAGAAAGGAGCGAAATCCTTTCCCCCCAAGTAAGAAGAACAAGCAAGTGCATTATGCATCTTCTAATGCTGATTATTTTCAAGTGATATGCCTTCCTAATTGAATGAATCCTCTCAAGGAAGGGGCATGTTCTTCACAAGAGATCATTCCATGCTAGGGGGCATATCATACTTGTAAATAATTGAAACCATAGAAGAGGTAAGTTTTTCAATAATTAAAAGAAGAAGAAGTGTATTACTCATGAAAGATGCTCCTCTTCAAGGAAAGAGAAAAACCAAAGAAGAATTATATGCTCACCATAATGCAAGAAAAATGATATATGAAATATTTGAGATCAATTTGAAAAGGAAATGACTTTGAAATCCTAGTAACACAATATGACCAAGTGCTATTATGAAAATAAACAACATGAAATGAAAGAAGCCATTATCAAACACATGATTGTAATAAATATATGTTAACAATAGTGTAATCATGTTTGAAATAGAAAATAAACATAGTGCATTGATTTCCATTGAAAGCCTCGTAATTAAAATGTTAATTAACTTGAAAAGATCTAAAATTAGGACATTTTTATGAAAATTAATTAAAAAGTTGAAAGTATTGAAATTTGAATTTGTTTTCAACCTTAAGGGGTGTAAAAATTGATAAAGTGCACCAATTTTCTAGATTTAAATAGAAAAATATAGTCAATTACATCTCCCAAAATTTCAAGAAAAAAGCTAGGGACCAAGTGCAAAGTGTACTTGGTCCGACCAAATTTTTCCGAAATTTTCATAAATTATAGAAATTATAATTTTATTGTGGAATCCAAAAGAATAGTTGATTTGGAGATGTCTAGATTGGTCAAATTAGCAGTCAAAGGTCGAATTAAGGGATTCTTAAAAATTAGGGTTTTTTCTTTTTAACCACTTAATTTTCAGAATGAAAAGATAGATTTGAATTGCAATTTTGAAATAGAAACTAGATCTAAAACAAGCAACTAAAATGCTAAGCTTTACAAGCTCAATTTTCTCATAATGTAAAATTAGGGTTTTTATGTAATTAACCTCTGAAATTCGCAAAAAGATCAAAATTGGAAATGAAATTTTGAAATTCAAATTGCAATTATTCTGATCTAATAAGAAAAAATTAAAATTATTATGTAAGACATTGGGCTCACCAAAATGTAAAGTGGAAAATTGGATCCTAGTGGTTCCCCACCTAGGAGAGAGAAAGGAACCAGTAAGAGGATTTTCACTTGGGAGATACTTTACATTCAAAAGATGGGCTTGATCCACTAGATCCAAACCCAAGGGAAATAAGGATGTGAATACCAAGTGGATTGTGAGTTGTTGGAATGTGATTTACCCTCTTTTATAAATAGATATGTTGACTATGTAGAAAAGGAGACAAAAATGGATTAAATAGGGAGCTACCGGTTTAGGATCATGTTGTAACTTCGGATTTGAGATATTTAGACTAATGCAGATCTACCCTTCAAATTTGGAGAAAATTCATCAGGACGAAGTTGAAAGTGAACTTGGTCTTCCGAAAAATTGGCACATCGTAAAGGGTTTTTTCATCTTTGGAAATGAAGTTCAAACTTACAATTAGAGTTGTGCACCTGCAACCTACACACAAAAAAGAAGGGGAAAAGGGTTGTGGATAGGGGTTTATCTCAGTCAAACCTCGGTTGAGTAATCAACCTTGAAAGAAAGTAATTGCAAATGCTTAAATGTAAATAATTGAAATGTATACCTTGTAGATCTGCAATTGATTGATGATTGTTTCTTTGGTTCTTGAATGTAATCATAAATATTGTATGAAATGGAATTTAACATAACAAAACCCTAACACACACATACTTGTAAATGAATGTTATAATGTTGTTCCAATGGATGAATGAAGAAGACACATGAAGAGGAGAACTTGAATGCTTAATGATGATAATGAAGATCTTCTATTTGAATTTCTCTTATTCTCCTTATGCTCATATATTTTTTCTTATTCCTTGTTATACAAATGAGAGAGCTACATCCCCTTTTATACTAGCTTGGGAGAATTATTTTCATCTTATTGAAGGCCGACATTGGAGGATTTAATTCCCTGAGGAACAAACTGGGTTCAAGGGTCGGATGGACCCATCTTAGGGCCACCCTAAGACGGAGGATAGGGGTGCCATGCCCCTGTGCAAGGGGGATAGGGGCTTGTCCTATGCTATCTTGGGGCATTGACAGGGTCTCGCAGTGTCATCAGGGATGAGATGGGAGAAGAATCAGGATGAAGGTGTAGAGAGGGGTCTCAATCGAGTAGAGAGATGTAGTCACATAAGTGAGGGCCTAAGATGTGGTCAAAATTATGAGAGTCACAATTCTAGGATGCTACAACAAGACATAGGCTCAAATCTAGATAAATACAAATGTTAATGACTTCCATGAAACAAGGCTCAGACCAAGGACACATGTAAGTAGAAGTTTCATCACATGTTGACAATTAGAACTCCAAGAATCATTACTGGGAATCTCTCGGTAGTCTAGACCTCCAAACATCCTTATGTGGAACCTCTAGGTAGGTGACACTAATGTGGAACCAAATCAACCTCTCATGAAGACAAGGGAGTATAGTCATGCCATCAAGGCCTTCCCAACCTCATCCAAAGCCTATACTAGAACTCTTGGTCATGAGTGGGGAACTACAACAAATATTATTATCTTATTAATCTGAAAACTACCCAAACCCTAAATAAATTAGTAGGGTTATCACTTTTACAAATAACTCTCATGAGGTATCCTATCAGTCCTCCAAAAATCTTTACAAGGAGCTCTCTTGGCAATTACCCCGACACTTATTGGAAGCCACTTCCCCTAGAATGTTCCTATGATATAGGGATATAACAGAAATCAATAACCATTTGTAATGCATAATCCTTTGATTCCCATATTACAAAACTGAAGCATTATAGTAATTTGATTTTCCAAGCTCAATATAATTTCCAAAAGAGCACATCATAAAAAATATCAATTATCTCTCCAACTTCATTCAAATTAGCAATAAATTAATTCTCGAAAAACCATCACAAAAATATACAGTCCAAAACAAGTCTCTGGTCTGACTCGAACTAGCGAAAACAACCCATAAGTTCCAAAAATATCAAAAATGTCATTTTAGCACATACGATGCATGTTTTAACACATCTGTGGATTCTTTTAATGCATCCATGGAGTCTTTTAGTGCATAGGAAAAATTAGTAAATTTATGATTTCAAAAGAAAAATAGAGATTATTCAAACCAAGGAAGAACCTTAAACAAAATTCGAAATGCAAAACCAATCCAAAGGAAAGTATTTAAGCTCCAAAAGTCAAAACAAGAGAACTCAAAGAAAGAGAAATGATTTCACAACAAGAATTTCACAAAACAAAGATCAAAACTATGGAAAACAATGCCCGACCATTCTAAGCATAGAGAAATCCAAACTTCATACTAAAGGGCATGATTCTTAGAATAAATATACAGAGATAAACACTCTACAAATTCAACTACTATTCTCATAGACTAAATATTGAATATCAAGAAATAGATTTTCAAAGGGACTATTTTGATACACCAAAATTCTATACACAAATAAATTGCATCCATAATTCTTTAAAATACCCATACATAATAAACATAATTCATAATTATAGGATTTTTTTTCAAATTCTCTAAAAGTTCAAAAAAATAATATCCAAACACAGAGAATACAATCTTTTCCTTTCTCAAAAATAAAATTAAAATCAAATTCGAAGGTATTAGAAAATCTCCAACCTAGAATATCAAAGAAAGGTCTAAAAAGTGAGAGAAGAAATTGAAGACCCAACCACAATCCAGATACACCAAGAAAATCTACATGAACCAAGAAATCTTCCAATATGAAAATCACAATGAACAACTGTCCAGAAAAATCTCTTTGAAAACCCAAAAGCAATTCTTTTCCCAAATTCACCGAAAATTCTCCAAAGCAACACACTGCAAAACTTCTCCAAAATCTAGCCAATACAATAATAATGCAAAACTCTCTTCCAAAAAATTTCAAAAAGCTCTAAATAGAGTACAATGAAAAATTCTTAGTAATAACAATAATAATAATTACATAAATTTTGCATGCAAAAAACTAAATAAAGATTCAATGCAAAGCATAAGGATTACTCTAGTTCCACCTTTGAAAACAAGAGAAAATAAATAAAAAATATTAATTACTAAATATAACACCCAATAAATCTATAAAGAAAAAAAAAATAAAAAAAAATAATAATAATTAACAATTAAATAAAAAGATTCAATAAAATAATCAATTAAAATCCCAATTAAATATAAAAGCTTTAAATAAATAAATAAATAAATAAGTAAACAAATAAATAAATAAATTACATTTAAACTCCCAAGAAGGCTCCAACAAATAATTCCTAATAAGTCGTTACATATCATGATAACACCATGAGCAAACATAAACTACTAAATATGGGTAAATAACCATTCATAAATCCCAACATATTCCAAAGTACATCATCATCCATACAAGAATAATGTATCATTTGTCAAGATGTAATAACTGTTGTCTACCAGTATCATCAAAACATAAAACCATAACATTTACCCAAAGTATCATCAATGTATCTCAGCAAGTAAATGAATGTCTATAAATACATCAAAGTAAAAATATGTCAAGGAGGGACACTACAAATAGAATTGTAAAGAATAAATACTCCTGGGAATTAATAAGATGTGTATAAATAAGTATACATTAATTTAGCTTCAATAAATAAATAATTTTTTTTTTGATAAAAGTGGATAGAAACACTGAACTATATAAAATTTTAAAAGTTTTTTATAGTGTCTGGTTCAAAAAGCACTGAAGGGAAAGAACCAGTAAGAAAACCATTTAGTATTGCTTAAGTAACACAAGTCTATTCTACCCAGTACCAAAAGCCCATTGGCATAGTACATCAAAAAACCCATCCCAATTACATAAGTTGCATTATATATAAAGCAAGCCGCCATAGAAGGGAGATTAAAGTATGATCACTAAAGGATGCATATCCATTGCTGCCAAAAGACACCAGTCTGAACCACCCCTGTCTATGACACACAATTCTCCAACTGCTAGTTAGAATGATACCACATAGCAGAAATGAAACCATAATCAGACACCCTGTCAAAATAAACATTGTGATCAAGCATAGCAGAACCCACACCAAAAAAAAGTCACACCAAATAAGGAGGTTGATGAAGACAACAACTATGCCCTTCTTTACTTCAAGAATTCCAAAACCGAGGAAGGGATCTCATCCAAACTTACCTCCCACATATTAGCATCACTATTAATGGCTGAATTAGCTAAGAAATCTGCAATCTTATTCACTTCCATATAACAGTGGGAAATCAAGAAGGAATAAAAAAAAGTCTAATTTTTGTAAAATATGATCAAGTATATATTGTAATTGCCAACAATTCAACTTTTTTTTCATGACACTTTGAATAATAACCATAGAATCACCCTCAATTATCAAGTCCTTAATTCCCAAAGATATAGCCATATCCAAACCAAAAGACAAAGCAAAGAATTATGCACAATTGTTAGACTTGAAACAATCGCATGACAATGAGCCTGAATAAATCTTACCTTATGATCATAAATTACCATACCTACCCCTGCCAAGCCAGGGTTCCCACGAGAAGCACCATCAAAATTCAATTTAAAGTGTCGTTGTGGAGGAGGTTTCTAGCAAGCAAAATTTCTCTTACTTATAGCATTAGTCTTATTTAAAATAGATCCATGAGAAGGTAAGATTGATAACATTCTCCAAACTCGAGTTACCCTACCATCCCAATGAGAAAAAGAGGTAAGGGTTTCCAAATTCTTATAGATAAAAGACAAAGCAACTTCAGAGATGGAAGATTCAATCCTCAATAAAACCTCAGCCAAGGAAGAACTTGTTTGTTTAAAATTCCTATTATTATGCTCTAACCAAATATTCCAAATCACAATAGATGGAGAAATAATCCAAAGACATGCATAGAAAGATGAGGCTAACAAGAGATTCTAGGCTCTAAAGTGGGAAAGGAAATCCTTACCAATAACAAAGGAAAGATTAAGCTTTTCAAACAACCACTGCCAGCAAGCATAGGCAAAATCACAGTGAAGAAACAAGTGTGTAGAGGATTCTAAATTTTTATTACAAAAGACACAAGAAAATATTGTAGTAATACCCAACCTGTCCAACCTCATTCCTGTAAGGACTCTGTCCTGAACTACTAACCAAGCAAAAGCACCAACCTTTGGGAGGCAAGCCATATGCCAAAATAGCTTGTATGGCCAAGTAGATAAATCTTTAGCAACCAAGAGAGAATTATAGCAATCCTTAACTGCGTACTTACCAGAGATATTCCTTGTCTAGATAAGCTCATCGTCAGCATCAGAAAGAATTATTACTCTCTCCACCAACATCTTTTCATATTCCAATTTCACATTTTGATCAATATCTAGAAACTCAATTGATTTCCATTTTGCCACCTTAAGATTCCCACTATACTCAATTTCAAAATAATTAGCCACAAAGACACCCAAAGGGAAGAAAGAGTGGAAATTAAAGGAGACCAATCCCTCAAGTTCACCAGAGGGGGATGTCCATTCCAAACTTCCTCCGAAAACCTGATGTTTCTACCATTATGAAAAATCCATGAGAGATGAGGTAAAATCAATGATCTACATTTACTTAGAAAATTCCAAATAGCTGAACCAGACGGTAAATTAGAAACTTGAAAAACATATTCTCTTGGTCTGTTATTTAAATATTTAGCAAACATAATTTGTGCCCAAAAGGAGAATGGTCTCTCATACAATTTCCAAACCAACTTAGCACCTAAGGCTAAATTCTAACTTTCCAAACTCCTAATGCCTGTGCCCCCAAGGTTTTTAGGCAAACGAACTTTATCCCATGCTACCAAAGGGAGTTTCTTCTTACCATCTTTATTATTACTCCAAAGGAAGGACCTAAGAGTATCTTGCAAACTAACAAGAGTGGCTTTCAGAGAGTGCAAAGCATACATGAGATAAATAGGAACATCGTTTAGGATAGACTTAATAAGAAAAATCTTACAAGCCAAAGATAACCATCTATGATTCCATGATAGGATCCTTCTAGAGATAACTGAAATGATCTTATCCCAAAATTCAACTCTATCCCGCTTAATGAACAAAGGTATACCAAGATAAGAACAAGGAAGATTTCCAAATGCAAATCCCCAAAAAATCTTCAATCTATCCTGAACCAATTGTGAAGCATGAAGGAAAAAAATCTTTGACTTATCAACATTGATTCTCTTACCAAAAAAGGATGCATAATTCTGTATTATCCCCTTTATCACTCTTGCCTCACCCAAAGACGTCTGACCAAATAACAAGGTATCATCTGCAAACAAGCAATGCGAAATGCTTTGTGGAACATTATGAATCCTAATTCCCTTCCAAAGCCCTCCCAGCTTAGCAGCTCTTATAGCCCAACTGAACGTTTCAGCTAGAAGAATGAACAAGAAAGGAGACAGGGGATCCCCCTGCCTCAAACCCCTAGAAGAGGAGAAAAAACCATAAGGGGAGCCATTAATTGGAATTGAGAACCTTGTAGAAGAAATACAAGCACGAATCCATTTGACCCATGCCTTGGAAAAGCCCAATTTAAGTAGAACAACACACAATTCCCCCCATTCTACTCTATCATATGCTTTCATCATATCTAATTTGAGGCTCATGGCTGAGATTCTCTGAGTAGAAATAGAATGCAGAACCTCATGTGCCACTAAAACTCCCTCCATCATCTCCCTTCCTGGAACAAAACCACCTTGTTCTAAAGAAATGATCTTAGGTAAAATTTTAGCCAACCTTAAAGAAATAGCCTTGGTAAAAATCTTGTACAAAGTATTACATAAAGCAATAGGGCGAAAAATCAGCAAATGTCTTGGTAACCACTTTTATAGGAATAATTACAATCATTGTATTATTAAGCTCTTTCAAAATAGACCTATTCCTTCTAGTTTCCTCAAGGGCCAATAAAACATCATTTCCCACAAAATCCCAACATATCTGAAAAAATAAAGGAGTAAAGCCATCTGGTCCTGGAGCCTTATCAGGGTTCACTGCAAAAACAACATTCTTAACTTCATCCAAAGAAAAAGAAGACATCAACATTTTATTATCTTCCGAAGATACCAAAGAAGGAATATTAGAAGAAATGTTATTATGAAGATCTCCATGCTCCGAAGACAACAGTGACTTAAAAAACCTAACTGCCTCTGAAGCAATATCCTCTTGTTCTGTTAAAAGGCTGCCATTTGGACACTCAATACAAGATATCCTATTTTTACTTCTCTTAATTTTTGTTGAAGAGTGAATTTTTTTTGTATTTCTATCACCATCTGAAAGCCAGATCTCCCTCGATTTTTGTCTCCAATAGATTTCTTCTCTAGACAAAACTTCTTCAAGCTCTACTTTTAGCAATTTTAGTTCATCAAAAACAAGAGGCACCATGTTGAATCACATGTGAATTAAGAAATTCAATCATATCTTGAATCCTCTATTTTTCTTGAAAGATGTAGCAAGTGATAACAAGAATCAATTGTAGCAAGTGATAACAAGAATCAAATGAATGTCATCTTTGTAATGGGAGACAAAATTACACCATACTCCATTCCCTCAACCTATGAATACCCCTTCTTGATCAATCATGATTTATATTTCTCAACACTACCATCAAGACAACACATTTTCTTGAACACACATTTTCATAACATAGGCTTGCATCATTCGAGCAAGAATAACAAATCACATGTAGTATTATTCTTCAAATATGTCATCTCTTTATCCATGGATTTCATCCAGGAACTTTCATCACTCATACCCATAGCCTCTCTCACAATCCTAGGATCATCATTGTTAGTAATTGAAGAAAATATAACTAGAATCTAAAATTGAATAACCAAACCTATTTGGTTGTCACCTAATTCTTATAGACCTCCTCAAAGGTTGAGGTTGAGGTTCTTCATATTATTTTGAACTTTCAGAGCTACTAGATCTCTCTTCATCATAAAATCAGTTATGAGATCATAGTTCTTCTATCTTAGGGGTTGAAGGAAACTAAATTGCTTCCTTGTTTTACTTCTGCTCTACTTTGGCTATAGGTAAATAATGGAAGGTTTCATCTCTCTAAAAATAAAATATTTATGATAGATAAATTAATTAAAATCTAACACTAGATCCCAAAGCTTGTAGCCTTTACACCAACACCATAATTGATAAAGATGCATTTCACTACTTTGTTCTCTAACTTAGAACTCTTTTCACTCAAAACATGAGCATATTAAGATTCACACCCAAATACTATAAGATGTTTCATTGAAGGATTATTTCCTGACAACACCCCCATAGATGTTTTATCAACAAGTCTTTTTGATTAAGTGAAAAACAAGTTTTGAAGGGACCTCGAGATCCTTTACAACATTATATAAAAATATTGAACCGTATAGACCCATATAAATAAAACATTAAAAAAAAGGATAAAAAAACTAGCAAACAAACAAAAAGCCAGCATAATAGAAAATAAAGCCCACCTCCAGACCTCCCATCTAGAGTAATGTACTGCATAATAGAAAATAAAACCCACCTCCAGACCCTCTTTATCACCTTGGGAGAGTAGTAGGTCTTACTGCCCTTTACCAATTTGGCCTTTTCAACCTCCTCTTTCAGAAATCTTTTGATGGCAAAGTCTGTGAGTTTTTTAGTCTCTGTAAAACTTCCTACCATCAAGGGCGAGACCAGTAATATTAGCAATAACACCCTCGTCGATATTCACCTTCCATCCATAAATATTAATCTTGTCATCCTTCCAATGTTTTTTAAAGATTCTAGTAATGGAGGGGTTCCAACCTTGTAGATGCTCCATGTATCCAGTCATATTACCAGCATCCAAAATCTCCCACACCTTAGGCTTTTGCTTCCATTCATCATAGGATAGGGGATCCATTCTCTTCCTCTTTCCTCCCATCACACCTCCAACAACACTAATCAAAACCTCCTTGATATCTAGAAACACAACAGATCTAAACCCAAGATGAGATATGATCTACAGAATTTAGAAACCCCAAGGGTAAAAGCAACAAGAAAAACCCAGAAAGCATGCGGGGTCTTTTCAGAATTAATCTCCGATCTATGAATCAAATACCACCATTCGTAAATAATAATAACTTTATTCATTGGAGTGTATTTATCAGCAAGTGTTAATATAGGAGAACTATTTACTAAATAACATAAAATGGCTATAGCTTTGGCCCAAAAAAAATTAAGGCCAACACCACTAAGCATACTCCTAACCATCTCTATCAATGTCTTGTTCATCCTATCTATGACTTGATTTTGTTGATGGGTGTATGGATTTTTCTTATGCCTCTTAGTCCCATGGTCCTCATAAAACTTGTCAAAATATACCAAATAAAACTCACCACCATTGTCAATCCTCAAACACTTAATCTTTCTATAAGTCTAATTCTCAATAAGAGTCTCCTTTAACTGACTATAGACTTCAAATTTTCTTCTAAGAAAATAAATGTCCATCTACTATATTTATCAATCAATAATACAAAATACATAGATTTGGAAATTGTGTGGACATTAACAAGACCAAAAATATCAAAATGTATCAATCCAAAAACCTAGAAATTTTTTAATAAATAAAGTAAAACTAGACATATTTTTTCTTTCCATAAATGCAATGTTTGCAAAAATAAAACTCAATATTACAATAATCAAGCCCCTTTATGAGGCATTTATTTTTTAGGGTTTTGAGACCCTTATTACAAATTTGACCAATTTTTTGGTGCCATAATAATTTCTTCTTCACTAGAAGTTTCATGTCAAAAGCATTGGCACCCTTAGGTACCTATAAAGTATGACCCTTAGATGTAGAAGTAATATGTCTCTTCACATCTCAACTGATAGTGTGGATGAAAAATCTAGAGTCCTCTACTTTGACTCCTTAGAAAACCTAGTACACTGTACATTGCATATATCCAACTTATACAAGATGCCAATTCAAACATCCCTAGAAAGCACCATATCCCCTCTAGTCATCTTGCATGAACCTTGTGAGAAAATAATGTGCACACCCACATCACTTCATTTAGTTCCAAAAAGTAGGCTCCATGCCAAACCTAAGATATGTAGGACACCATCGACCCCGTTCACTCTACCATCAATGAATCTAATATTTACTCTTCCACAATCAATAATCTTTAGATGATAATAATCATTTAGATACACCTTCCCTCCATCATATTCTTCATAATTCATGAACCAGCCCCAATGTGAGCTCATGTGGAATGATTCACCTAAATATATCATCCACACATATTCTAATGCACCTCTACTCCCCCTCCTCAAACAACTAGATGTAGACATTCCCAATAGAATTATCACTCTATCAATTTACCAATTCAACCAATCCTTGATCTCCTATACTAATAAGGGCTTGTCTATAGATATCCAAAAAATGCGACCAAAAAATCTTTCACCAAGGTTGAAATCATCAATTTAATCACACTATTTGGAGGATCCAGAGGGGAGTACTTCTCCTCTAAAAAATTTCAAACAATTGAAAAACAAACTGAATTCTCAAAAGTATAAATAGAGCCACTAGCCTCAAGAGCTATAATTGAAGCCATAAGGTCCTTCCCTTTATAATGGGGAAGTGGACTAGTCTTCTAATGACCACCTCTTAGACATGCATTACATAAGTGCCCTATAGTCAAGCAAAGTTGGAAAAAGTGAGTCAAGTTCTCAAATTCCAAAGGTTGGTTCCAATTACCCATTTGATATTTCAATACAATCCACTATGGTAACTTTGTTTCAGGTGCAACACACACACAAGAGCAAGCAAAGACCTACCTAGCTCCATTCTTGGTGACATATCCAAGAGAGAGAAAATAGATGGAGTTAGTAATCCCAACAATAATTTCTTTATCTTAGAACTTCAATGGCAGCCCCAATAGATGAACCTAAGTTTGGATGGTGTCAGCCAAATGAATTGAAGGATCAAAGCCCAAACACCACTTGCACAAAAGGAGGTACTTCTTGCTAAAGAATCAAGGACCATTCAACATAGTTAATGTGAAGTATAAAACCCTTTAGGTAGCACAAAAATGGTCTTACTTCCTTTATTAACACACTAAGAAGCAACCCATTTTCTCACAAAAACAATATTAGGGCATCTTCAAAGTACTTTACCAACAAAGAAGTTCTCCATGTTGGCAAAATTCCTATCCAGGGAAGGGTCTTTAATATCTAAACATGTTCTAGTCTTAGAACACTTTGGAAAGTCTATATTAGTAGTGGCATGTTGCTCACTATTGAAAATATGCTTCTAAAGCCCATAAAATTTCTTGACATAAAACATATTCAAAGAGTGAAAGGAACCACTTACCTTACCTTTGGGAATGACAACCTTTTGATTTTCAACACCTTTTTTCTCTAGAGAAGAATGAAGAAAGACCAAGGGAAAGGAACCACCATCACTTGGGGGTATACCACATCATGGATGTTAGGGGTAAGGATGTGACCATCCACACGCAAGTCCCCACATGATACTAACACTAATTTGGAACAATCTTCATGCGTGCATTCTTGCAATAGGAGAGTACCCTACACCTTCACCTTTAAACCAAGAGATTCCTTCCAACCGCATGCAAAACTCATTCAAAAAATTTCAATACTAAAATTATTACATGTTGATCTCAATAAAAATAAATGATAATATTTCTAGAAAAATGCACCTAAGAATTTGAAAATAAATAAATCCATATTATAACTAAACTCAATAACTCATCCCTCTTTATCAAAATAAATATCTATCCATAACTAATAACATGTTATTAAATTTTTACAAACTAAAGAGCTAAAAATTATCTATACCATTTTGAAATGAATATTAGTATATGTTAATGTTTGTGTGGACACTCAAAACTATCCTAGGTTTCCAATGACATTTTTCACTAACTTTTCATCTAAGCTAATTAAATAGTTTTATTAGCACTAATATTCTTTTTCTAATTCAATATAATTAAATAATTGTTAATCTCTCTTTAATTAATTAACCTCGATTCATTAATGACTCAACCTATTTATACTTCTATAGCTAAATAATTATCTAGATTATTTGATCCCACTTTTAATTAAATAATCCTTATTGTTTAATTATCCTAACTAATTATTCCTCTACTATTATTTAACTATTCTAGTAATCCCTTAATTCAATTCTCACAATTAAAAAAATTTGAAATTTATTTAATTATCCTAAATGTGGATGAAATTAATAAATTTAAATTACTGATTTTAACCTTGTAACTATTCCATTTCTAAATTCTCTCACCACTCAAACTCTTCCATCTATTTCTACTTAACTCTTCCACTTTCTAAAATCTTCTCCCCACTGAACTAACACTTTTCTCTTTCATGATTACATTTTCCAATTTCATCTCTTTTGCTTTATTGGTTCATAGGAATTTTTCTTAGAATTTGAGTTCATGGTTGCTCATTACATTCTTTGCAGATTTCCCTATTTCCTACTATTGCAATCTGTATCAATTAGAGTGATAAATAAATTGCTTTCCTTAAAAAATAAAGAGTGAAATATAGAAATAAAATAATTGAGGTTAATTTAATTTCTTAACCTCAGTAGGAAACAATTTTAATTATAATATAGAATGGAAATGTACTGAAAGAAAAAAAGTAATCATGAAATAAAATATAATTCTTAGATATTTTAAAAATATTATTCTTAATTGACCTTTTGTCTTTTAAGTCCAACCTTTTTAAATTATTTAATTAAATTTATTTTTATAGGTTTTAAAAATCTAACCTAGTACTAGACCTATAATAATTTCTTAATTAGTCCATGACAAATATATATTATTTGAAATAGTTTAGAGAATATTAACATGACCTAGAAAAAATCTAAAAAACCAATAACCCTTTATTACTCTTTAAAAAAAAGTGACCTCCATTCACAACTGGGAAAAAAATATAAAAAACTTTGTGTCTTTAAACATGCAATTGGAACCTGTTGTGGCCACTCTTTGCAAAAAAAAAAAAAAGACTTACTGTAATAGCTAGATGATTAAAATTGAGGGATTCAAACCTTTCCAAGCTTAACAAAACTAAAAATCCCTAATTCACAAAATCTACAAAATCCTCGCCTTTTTAAACCTGTGATTCTCAGTATTCACATATTACCCAGTGTTCTCATACTTACACTAGTACATAATATTCATTGTTTATCCTTTCTCCAATTTCCAACCTTCTTCTATATTACCTTCATGGCTATCTCATCCACCACTAACCAACTAATCTTAACACCTTTTTTTCACTATATTCCTACATCTTCCATCCTTTCTTATACAATATCTATTTCTTTCTTAATACCTCAATCCATTTCCATCCATGCACCTCATTATACTTCCTATTCTATGTCTGTTTCCTAGCTTATTATGTCTTCCATCTCTCATATTTTTCACACATAACCAACATCCATCCATTCTCAAGAATACACTAATACTTTTTGCACCCATTCATATGCATATTGAATTGGCGTTCACCATTTTCTTATCAAATATCCATCCTCTACCCTAGATCTACTTGTTGATAATAGGAATTAACAAGAGAATATAATAGAATTAAGGACCATTAGGTGAGGCAATGATGAAATCAAAGATGCTCAATATACACTATAGATTTTTTATATTGTTGTAAATCCATTAGTTATGTTCTTTCTAGCGCCTTGTTTCTTAATATTTGATTCTGAGTGACCTTGATACACATTTGAGATCATTTATTATCACATGACTTGAATAGATATATGAGCATCACTTCTATTTTAACTATATCTAATAACTCTTAAGTGTTATGCTATAGAATCATTCTTTTTGTTACCCTTGTTGGGACTTCAATTTGTAATTCCATTTTTCTTTTCCCTTGCCTTTTGTGTGTCTCAACTATTTTAAAATAATCAACTATAACCACCATGATATAGTCTTAGTTAATTTCCCATGCGAGACAATTTTTTTCTATGTATTGTTGTGTGTCATTCTCCAAGTGCTAATAATTGCAAGAAGTCCAAAAAGTTATAATTTTAAGGTATTTTCTAATCAAATCCTATGTCTATGCAAGTTGTTGGAATTTTAAACTTGTAGGTTTATCCATCATTCACCCATCATCATAATTTATCTCTATACTTATCAATTAATCAAAATTCCCCTTCTTGGCATTTAATCTTTCTCATGCCCAACCTCTAATTTCCTTCATATTAAAATTTTTCCTATCTTTTTAATCCTTTCACATCCCCTAATTTTTTACTATTGACTTTATTTTTCTTGAAGTTGTTCATTATAGTTGGAGTTGTAGGATTTTCTATACTTGGGTACTTGTTTCCTATGATCCTAATCCAACATGTTTAAATTTTTTTAGATTTTATCAAAATTCTAAACACCGCTTCACATCATGCTCTTCACCAACTTGAAACTCCTAACTCTTAAACTTTTTTATTGAGTACTCTTTTCGATTTTGAATTTTAACTTTCTCTCTCCTCAATTACTTTTCATAATGTGTGTCTAACTCCCAACCTATGAAATTCCAAAATTCTCTCACCTTTTTGGGTTTTTTTATTAGAGTTCGCCCATTTCACACACCTTAATTGTATAATTTATCTTTGACCATTGAAGTTTGAAACACCCACACAATTTACTCTCCAAACTCACCGATCCCCCATACATACCAAATATAATTTATGACTAAATTAGATATAGCGGACACTATAAAAGTGTTTCTCCACCTAGAATCCATTATTCATCAAAATGTTTGTATTTTCATATGTTAGTTACAATAATAATGACAAAATTAATTAAAAAATTCATAAATGATTTGTTGAAACTCTAAATTAGCTTGTTCTTAGCATTTTTAGGGATCATTATTTAATCAAAAGGACATAAATTTGAGGATATTAAAAGGTATTTCTACCTCATATTGTATTTAATATCTTAGCTAAGGTTTTTAATCTTGATGGTTTTTAATTCATCTCTTAGCATAATATTTGTAACAAATTTTGCAGCACAACCATACCATATTACTCCAAATTCAAAGGCATCATTAATGTAAAATAAATTTGTATGTTTGGATGAGGTTCCTCATTGCTTCCTGTCATATTTTAACTCACTTCATAGTATTTATCATTTGGTTTTCAAAATAATCATAATACTAAAATGATTGTGAGTTGGTGATGATGGGTTTTCTCACATCATCTAGGTTTTTATCATTCTAAGCCTACTATCTACAATTTGGATACCAAAATGATAGTTATAAATATACATTCAATTTTTCATGTAATGGCTAGTCATGAAGCCAATATATGCGTCCACTAATCTATAAATGAATTCTAGAACATTAATGGATGTACATTTGAGCTATACATGAATTGGATATATTATATTAATAGTGTATAGTTTTGTTTTAATTATATATCTTTTTTAATGAATGTTTCCATGCCATCTAGTAATGACTTGGGCGAATGTAAAGTCACAACTATATATTTCCTCTCACCACATTAATAGTGGGACTATAATAGAAGTCTGATATATGTATGAAAACATCTAAAACGTTAGTAACATGATCATATTTTAATGAACAAGGGTCATCATTTTTTTGATATATATCATTAAGTATGCACATTATATTTTAAATATTATTTGATTTCACTAAAATAAAAAAATGGTTTTATTGATGTTGTTGTGGGGGCGAGAAAAGCGACACCTGATGACTAGCACCTAATACCACTTTTGCCAACACATTGGGAATACAAAAGAGCCTAGGGAGATAGATCACTTTGTATACTTCTTGTGAGAAAGAGAGCACCAAGGATTACCTCTTAGGGTTTATATTCCTCTTGTTGCAAATGATGAGAATAACTAGGGTTTGAATGATCACCTAGACTAGGAGATACAAAATGAAGCACAAATGAACTTGAAATTGAACAAACTTGTAGATCTAAAACTGAGATACTGAAAGCATGAAAGGGGGAGGACTATGGATGTTTAATTGATGCTACAGATTGAACCAAACTGACCTAGACTAGGGTGCAACACCAGTATCCTGTTTCTGCAGATAGGAAGCTGCAACTGAGACACTACAAATCTGAGATCCTGAAGCTGCAACTTGCTAAAAATCACTGAAAAGTAGAGAGACCATGGTGTCATGCCACTATCCTTTGTAGGACCAGGGTACCACACCCCTGTCCCAAGCAAATTAGGGCAGATTTGATGATTCTAGGTGATTCCAGTGCCTTTTGCTAAGCTGAAGGTGCCTTCAGGTACCTGTTTCTACATCTGCAACTGAAAAGGGAAGTTTTGGGTGGCTATATAGGGTTTTACCTTAGTCAAAACCCTTTGTTGGTTATTTCCACCTCCACAAATAGCCGATAATGTACTAAAAATGTCTGTGCTAGAACCTCGTGTGCATGCAAGATCCTAAAATGAAAGAAACTAGAGCTACCCTACCCATGAGAGTAAACCCTAAATGTAAATGTGAATGTAAATAACAATGCTTCAAACCAAATATGATAAATGATCTAAAGCATGAATGTAAATGTGCAAATTTATGTAAAGAAGCTCATACAAAGATATGAATATAACATTAAATCATACCAATCCCCAAGGGAGAGATATTGCCACAAGATCTCCTATTACTCTTCAATATCTTCAAGGCTCCTAATTGATGATGAATGCTTGATGAAATGTTGTTGAATATTGTTGAATATTGTTGAAGAATCCAAATAGTCTTCTCTTTCACTACATAGAAGGCTCCTTATGCTCCAAAAACCTTCTCTTAGATTCTTAGAAAGATCCCTTCAAATGAAGAAAGAGAGCTCTTATGTATGAATCCCTAGATCTTAATTTTGACTTAATTTCGCCTTTAGGATGACCTAGGAATTTAATTTACCACCAATCTTTTGGGGTTAAGTATTATAATATCATAGAATTATGGTCCCGAAATTTTGGTAAAAAAGTCGAGGACCGTGTGCACTCCCACCACGGTTCAACCAACTTTTCACAAAATTTTTAGGGCCATTAGATATGATGATATTAGAGCGAATCCTAAAGATACAACTGATTTCAAGGTGTTTTGATATGCGAAATCATGCCTTATAGGTCAAAATAGGACATAATTAGGGTTTATAATTAAATGATTTATTAGAGGAATAAAATAAAAAGGGGCACACTTAGGGTAAAGGGCCCAATTTTATGATGTATGAAGTGATAAAATAGGACTTCAGATTTAATTAAATTAATTAAATGCTTAAAGGGAAATAATAATGCAAGATTCAAACACACTAATGTGGGTGCTAACCTAAGTGTGAAATTGTACCACCTTAGCAAGGGTGTACAATTTATAAAACTACATTTATCCCCCACTTTAGTTATCATATGACACTACGTGCATATACAAGCTAAAGTAAAGAAAAGTAAATATCATTTGAAAAAGGATATATCCACAAGTTATCAGATGAAGGCCCCAACGGTATCTACAGTATGCATTTAGGATCCACACCCTACAAAAACACATGTTAGATAAAATCACAAAATCACTTCAATGCTTACTAAGGAAGGTGATGAAATTCAAGGGTAGCTATATGCCCCCCTATTTCGGCTTGCTAATTTAGTGAGTTGAAATAGGGTATCATGTTTACAACATCGAATTGTGAAAGAAGATTGAAGAAAAATGATCACAATAAGATTTGATACAAGATCAAAAACTAATGGAGAATCATTTGGTAAGAAAGAGAACTAAGCCTCAATTCCAACACAACAAAGAGTTTGAGGATTTTCAAGCTCTCTAACACAAGATGAAATATTTAAATGGAAAAAAATGCAAAGAGAAGGAAGAAGAGATAGAAAGCATGAATACTCACTTTTGTGATCCATGAGAAGAGAAAAGGAACCATGGACATCTTTCCCCTAAAACTAGGTGACCCATGGAGAGAAGGACATAAAAAAATAGCACCCAAAGTCTATCTGGGTGATCCACGTAAGGGAGGAGAGTGAGAACATTGTTAGTTCCACCCAACCTCATGCATGTGTGTGCAAGTAGAACAAGGATATCTTCCTTTGACACCAAGAATATATCCATACTTGTCAAGCAATGATAAGACAGTTCAAAATAAATATCTTTCTATATAAGTGTATAGGAGATCCTTGGAGGAGAAGAGATCTTTGTTCAAAAGACATCTACCTTCAAGAGGAGTTGTCTTTGACAAACATAACATCTTTTAGAATGAATGAATGCAAGAGATTTGAAAATAGAAGAGGATTGAGATGACATCAAAGATATTATTTATAATAACACTCTTATAAAAGAAGGCAAGAGATCATCATCAAGGATATGCACATGCACAAAATAGAAGTGTTTATTATAAAAGATACTACTCAATGAAGAAAAGAAATTAATGAATGATCAAAGACTTCCAACACCAAGGAGGAGGTCCCAATTAAGGATATGTACTTAAGATCCATATTAGGGATGCTTGTTCCAATATGAGAGAAGGAATTGACATATGAATACACCTCTACAATCAATAAGAATTCCTTATCGAAGAGACTACTTCACAAAGGGGAAATTTTAATCTTAAGAAGGACAGATGTTTGAAATCACTCTTGCCCCTTGTATATATAGGGAGAAGAGATGTGATAGACATAAGCTATTATGTTGCTTCCAAAAGTATGATTGCACATGAAATTGTACCATCATGAATGACAATGATCCCCCAATAAGTGAGCTATTAATGTCACATAATGATGAGCAACATAATCTCCATTAATGTTATTTAAAGACATGATAGATTGAATGCGGTATTTGAATTTGACATGTTAAATTCTCTACTATAAGTGAGATTAAAAAAATGTATAAGATGATGAAGCTTAAAGGGTCTTTAGAAAGGGAGAAGTTTATAGGAGAAGAATAGGCTAGTAAGTCATACTTCTCTTGCACACAAGAAATTTTAAGAGAGGGATAAGTGTAATTCATTAGAGCCTTATTCCTAGAAAAAGGGATTTTAGAATGAGTAGAAAATAAAGCCTCATAAGTGGGATTAAAAAGTTATTGAGGAGATTCATAAAGAGATTTGTTCATCACCAAGATTTCCTTATGAAGGGGATAAGTGTTGGAAGAAGTAGAAGATGATTTAATCGAGGTGAGGTTATCATCACTACTAAATATAGTACTCACATTGAGAGGTGGTCTTTTAGATGATTTGGTGGGCTTAGAAGGATTATATCCAAGTCCAAATGAAGCTTCATGTGTATTATGTTCAAAAGGAACTTTAATTCCTTGTTCATTTGCACCAGAACCATTGCCATCATAGCCACTCTTAGCTAAAATGTGAAAACCAGGAGCATAAAGGGATGCCAAATCAGATCGATATGGTGATGCCTCATAGGTATCAATGCTATATGAATTAGAGGAAGGATTTGAAGAATCATTTGAATTAGAAGTAGCCACAAAATGGTTACTTAGTTGTTTAGACAAAGTAAGTTTCTCTTTAGCTTCCTCCTTAGATTTTTCCTTCTTAGTCTTAGATCCTTTCCAAGGTACCCTATATTATCCTATAAAAGTAGGGGTAAGGTCTAGAGATCCCCAATCATCATTTGCGATCACTTTTTTGGGAGAAAAGATGTCCATGGGAGGAGATTCCAATTGAGTAGAAGAATCAAGAGTACTAGAAGGAACAACATCATTAAAGGAAATAGATGTATTTGAACAAGAAGATCCAGATTTTAATGGTTCTTGAGATTTGGCAATAAACAAAGTGTATTTCATATTGTTAAAAATGAATTTGACTTGCCTATGCAAAGTTGAAGGGACAAATTGTATTCTATGAATCCAAGGTCTCCCTAATAGAAGGTTATATGTCAAATTACTAGGCATAAAATGAATAGGTGTAGGTAATACAACAGGACCTACCCTAACAGGAAAGGTTGTGAAACCCAGACATTATTTATAAACATTATCAAAGCCTCGAATATTAAGAGAAGAAGATTCGATGAGAGAATGATCCATTTTAGGGTCAGTGCAAGAAGATGAGTCCACTTTTTGGCCAAAAAGTGGAAGTGTTTTCCCTGTTTTTCAGATTTTGTCTCACTTGAGCTTAAATTTTGAAACACTTAGAGATTGAATCTTGGAAAAAGTCAGTAATATAAAAGATAGCTCTCTGAGTGTACTTTTCAAATATGTAATTTATTTTAATACCGACATAATAAAAAATAACTTTTTGAATGGAGTTCTAAAAACTATGTTTTAAAAATGCCTATTTCAGGACCATACCATGCATGTGTACGACCCACACTTTTTGACACAATTAAAATTATTTTCTCAAACTGTTTTGGGAAATGGTTTGTAACACACTAAAGATTGATGAGCATATTTTTCTGTATTTTTTTTTCAAATATATTTTTTTCAATTAATTTTTTAATGGCCGTAATTATCTTTTTAAAAATTTGACATGTACGACCCACATAATTTGACGTAAACTTAGCATTTTTTGAAATTTTTTTTTTTTAAATTGAAAATAATTTTGTGTAGATTGATGACATATAATTTTATTTTTTAAATTCATTAAAATAAATAAGTTATTAAATTAAGAAAATTAGTTAATATTTCAAATTTATGAACCTAATTTAGTATAAATTAAATGAAAAATAGTTAAAATAATCAATTTTTAAATTAATTTACATATTTAGAATCTAGAGAGTATAATCTGAAATGGGTTTCAATTCCGTATAAAAATTCTTTGATTAGAGGCACGTAAACTATTTCATTTCATCATATTTGTGCTTTCATTCATGGAGCTTTGAATTTGCAGGTTCATGTCTCAGGTGTGGCCATCCCAGGCCTATCCTGGGCCTAATCCCGAGGCAAGTGGTGGGTTGTGAATTCAAATTTTGCATAACGGGTTCCCGTTTTATAAATGGGGGCCCATTTCATTTTTTGCCTGTTGGATTTAACAACGGGCCCCCGTTTCTAAATAACCGTTACTGTAAAAAAAAAAATAGATTGCATCGATTTACCACACTATCATTGAAATCCATACTGACAAAGTTTTTTACATCATTTGGTAGTACTTTTTAATATTTTTTACACGATTGTTTGAAGAACTCAATAAAAAAATATTATTTTTTGAAGACGAGTTTGTAAAAATGGGTTCTAAGCAACGTCAAAAGAAAAAAAAGAGGACAATGACAGTGGACGAAATTCAAGCACAAAGAGAGGAGGCAAAACACCAAAGAGATCAAAGATCACAACAACGGCAATTGAATAACACTTCTGAAGCATCTAGTTCAGTGCCCGTTGTAGATGAGACCATTGAAGACATCATGATGGATGCAAGAAATGTAGAACCACACACGGGTATGACTGTTGATGCAAATGTTGATGTGGATGCGAATCCTGGTATGTTTTTAAATCCTGATGACTATGATGCCAATCAAATTGCTGATTTAAATGAAGCTGGATATAAATTTCATACACCAATACGAAAAGAAATAAAAATTGAAAATATTACACCACCCTCTCTAAAAGAAAATGAATGTAATTTGTTTACTATTGATAGCAATGTGCTAGATAATCTTAATGGGTTAGTTTCTTGGAGACAAATCAGAACACATGCAAACAAATTATATAAACAATTTTTCTATAATAAAAAGTTAGGATTCCAATGTCAATTAATGCTACAATTAATAAAAATGTTAAAAATGCGTAAAGTCATGAAAAAAATAGGTATTTATGCAAAACCAAAAAGAAAAGATGAATCATATAAGCAAGTTGTATCTACTATTGCCAGTGCCATCGATTCTATAGGAAAAACAAGTTGATCTAAAGATAAGAATGCAGCACGTAGAGTTATAACGACTGCTATAGTTGACAAAATGATTGTTAGTAAAAGAATGTTAAGTGATATAAGTGGCTATTTGAACTTACATCGTAGAACCTTGTCAAGAGCGGCCAAAAGAAGAGACACAATTGAAATTGATCCACTAAACCATTGTTGGAGTTTTAGTGGTAGACTTCAAAGGTCGGACATGAAATTAAATGATGAAACTAAACAATTAATTGCAAAATTTTGGCATGATAACACTAGAGTTTCATCAAATGCTAGAGATGTTTTAAAGTTAAGGGTGGGATCAAAAATTCATGATCCTCATCCAAAACATCTTCTTGACATGACTCAAACTGAATTCTTTAAAAAATTTAGTGATGAATCTGTGTTAATGAATTTACGAATTAGTCAAAGATCATTTGAAAAATGCAAACCCTGGTATGTTAAAATCAATAAACAAAGAATATCTTGTTGTTGTAAAACTCATGTCCAGTTTCGTTACTATTATGATGTTTTTCGATATATTCGTTGTATGTTGCATGGTAATGATCTTGTGCAGGATTGTGGTGTTTATGTTCCACCTGAAACTATAAAAGATTTTATTGGAAGTTTATTTTGTAAACCACCTAATGAACAATTATTTCTTTCCAGTTCATGCATTTATGGTCTTTGCAATTTATGTGGGAACTATTCTTCGATAGGTGAATGTTTGCATGAACATGTTTCATCTGAGTTTGGACAAAAAATGGTTGATGTTAGGAGATTTAAAAATATAGAATACCCTCTAAAGGATGGAAAGATGGGGAAACATTTAGAATTGATTACAGAACAGAATAGTGTGAATGCATTTATTAGTGAGTTTAAAACTCATATTGTTCCAAAATATGTGAAACATTCCCAACATGCCCGATGGCTTGATGGACAGTTTCGCATATGCAAGAACACATTTCCAGTTGGAACAATAGTATCAGTTGTGGATTTTGCAGAAAATTATACTCTAAAACCACAAGAGGAAACTCAATCACAATACTACAACTCAGTGCAAGTGGCCATATTTGTGCACTCCACATAATATCTAATGTGCATAAAATATATAAAGTATGCACAAAATATATATGATCTAATCCTATTATGCAACTATCCATATATATAAAGTATGTGCACGTGTAAACAAATGTGTAAAGTCCATAAAAAAGTACATATCAAAGCCAAATAAACAGTAAAATCTAAGTGCTATCATCAATAACATCTCGTGGTCTCTTGTCCCCGGGACGTGGTCCAGATCCACCTATCTCATGATGTACAATAAAAAAATAATATTAAAATATTACTTGAAATTAACTATTAAAAGAATCATTTATCAAATATAGTAGAATTCATAAATTAAGTTACAAACCTACCATATGCTCATCAGATCCTCTAGCAGTATCTCTCTTGTCCCCAGGACGTGGTCTAGATCCACCTGTCTCATGCTATTCAATAAAAAAATAATATTAAAATATTACTTGAAATTAACTTTTAAAAGAATCATTTATCAAATATAGTAGAATTCGTAAATTAAGTTACAAACTTACCATATGCTCATTAGATCCTGTAGCAGTATCTCTCTTTTCCCCGGGACGTGGTCCAGATCCACCTGTCTCATGCTGTACAATAAAAAAATAATATTAAAATATTACTTGAAATTAACTATTAAAAGAATCATTTATCAAATATAGTAGAATTCATAATTTAAGTTACAAACTTACCATATGCTCATCAGACACTCTAGCAATATCTCCTCTAGCAGTATCTTGTGCAATATCAACACCAAATGTAGTGCTAGCTAACTCCTGTACAAGGTCAAATTCAAAGTGTCCAATTAAATCTTAAATTAAGAGTCAAAATAAGATCAAATTAAGTATTACATATTAATACCTCAAAGGATGTCGATGTGCGTTCAAATTGGCTCTGATCAAAATTATGAGGACAACCTATCCTAATGGTAGTGTCCACCTGCATACATGCATTTAATGAAATCATATTTAGTGAACATATATATGTGTACTAAATAATTTCAAGTTAAGTTACAATATTGTAAGAGTTTATATTTAATTTAAGAATTATAAGATACATACCATAGATGTTGTCACAATAGTCAGACCCTCTTCTCGATGTGATGTAGAGGGTCCCTCATGACCTGAATCCTGGAGAAAGAAGCATTCAATGTATCAACATGAAAATTTATATAGTATACGATGATAACATATTAACTTAAAAAGATCTAGTACAATGTCTAGATAGAAATTTATACTATACCCCATAAGGTGTGCCGAGTTGTGTTCTAGTAGATGCAATATTGACTCTAATATTAGGCATAGCCCTTATCTACATAAGCAAAATTTATTTAATGAAGTATTAGATTGTATAAAAAAAGAGATGCACTTAGTTTATACCTATATTTAATGAAGTACATAAAAAGATTGACATGTACATGTATATATATCTATACCTGGTCAAGATGAACATCCGAGCAAAGAAAATCCATATAAGATGTCATCATACTATCATCTACTGCATCATGCTCATCTGGAACTGAAGTAGATCCTGCAGCAGTAGTAGGACCTACACACGTCTCATGACAAGTCGAACACATATGTGGCATCCATCGAGGAGCAGATGCCATGTGAGCAGCTTGCTCACTCAGGTTACCTGTGAGGGAAGTCAAAGCATCTAATGTCGAAATGAATGATGTATTTTGGACATCTGCAGGAATCGATGGAGCAACAAGTGGAACTATGGGTGGATCCGATAGGGGATTATTACTCCGTGCCCCTAATCTATGCTGTGGCATTCCACGACCAACACCCTGGAATGACTTAATATCAAAATAATTTGGTTTTTGGTTCATTACAAACTCACAGTATAATTTCTTCAAAAAATAAAAAGGGACCTCATAATTACGATGTGGTGGATAATCAAAAACCATCCACCATCTATCCCAAAAGTATCTAGCCATTTCTAGATGCACACACCACCTAATTGAAATTCTTTTCTGGTTAGGTTGCATTGGTTCTCTTGTTTTTGGGTTGGTAAAATATGGACATAAATGAGCTTTGGTTATTTTCAAATTAGTGATTTGTCTATAAGTTAAACCATTGGCATAAAAATCACGCAACTCTTGTCGTAGTCTATGAAATTGATCTAATTGAGAATCAACAGATCTAACTAACTCGACAACAGTTTGCATTGATTTTGCAAACTCTACAAGATGGGGTGGCGTGACTTGCTCATTTTGGATGGCAGCAATGTTTTGTTCAATCACTTGTAGGTTTTCATTAATTCGTTCTCTTAAATGAATTTCATCCAATCTAGGGGGTTGTGGTGGTGGTGGTGGTGGTGGTGGTGGTGGTGGTGGTGGAGGTGGAGGAGGGGGTTGTGGTGGGGGATTTTCACCTAATAGTTCATCTATGTCAAAGACATCCATGATAGCAAAGAACTCCTGCATATATAAAGATATACATGAATTATATACAACTCTATGTCAAAGAAGAATCTATTTTACTAAATTAAAAAAAAACATTTATAAATAGTAACATTTCTATGTTGTTGAATGAGATACACATGAAATATATAATATAATATTGAACTTAAAAAAATATACATGTACATACCATTGAATCTTGAAATATAAAATTTGTGCACAAAACTTAATAAAAACTTTCAATGAAACATCATAAATCTATTATATATTCAATTTAATAAATTCATTTCTTGTAAAATGCATCAACTATTAAAATCAATATAAAATATTTCATACATAAGATCAATAAAGAAGTGAGAAATAAGATGATCCTCCTTCTAGTGTAAGAATATATAGCATGGAAACAATATTACTAAGACAACATAATATTTTGTTAACTTTAAGTTAAAGTTATTTTGAAAAATGCATGTGTGTGTTTGGATGCTCCATATTTCTAGTGTTTTAGTGTACACATGATAATTTATTAGAATTCAATTACATAGTTTTGAGATAATTTCCATCAATTCATATTACATTGATTAGTCTTCAGACAATCTTAAAAAAAAACTAATCTCCCATGACTATAAATGACATACTTAAAACATATTATATTCTAAGTGGTTGTCATGTAAAGACAAAACTTCAAAACTTTTGAAGAGTTAAGCATATTTCACCATTAAATTTCTCCCATAATCAAATCTACACAAGATTATAATTTACAAAACCTTCAAAAAATATTATTTCCTATAAATCATTTGTTATAAAACTCCGCAATCATTTGTTTTCATATATAATCTTTCTATAAAATTTAAGATATCCATCCATACACAAATTCTCTTACAAATTTGAATAAGAAATGAAACTCTTACATAAAAATCAACACAACATGCCAACAATTAAAAACAAAATTAACCTTGCAATATTTACTTTTAAAATAATCAATTTCAACAATATTTTACACATGCATTTATAATTATCAACTAGAATATTACTTTGACTAACATTCCAAATAAAATTCCTAACATACTATATGATCCTCATTAATACGCATCCATAATATTTCTTTAACGGATACATCTCCTTCAAATCATCACATCGTAATGCTTTTTATTTTAATAATTGAAAGCTTTAGGAATACGGTCACGCACAAAGGGGTCCACTATCATACTTGCAAGCACTTAATTATTAAGTCAATGAACAAACTACAACTCAATGAAGCTAAAAAAGTGATGCAAGCCTATTTTTAAATATCCCAATTCCTTTCGTTGACCTAATACTGTTAGTGGCAACCATTTTAAAATTTCGTATTAATCAAAGAGAATATTTTAGGGAAAAAATGCAGTGTTGGCACTTTATGAAAATAAAGGTTTTTAAGACTCTAGAGACTTGTTCATCACAATATTTTATTGTTTAATATGCAAAATTTTGAAAGATTTTGATATGTATAGACAAATTAAATTTTTCATATAATTAGAGGTGAAATCAATTTTCAATTCTACCTCAATGATTGAGGGGATCTTACAATTTTGACTTTAAATATAGCTTCATTTATACTCTTTCATAAATAAACTAAAATAGAAGCTATAAAGAATTGCTAAATTCTAGCAATATATGTGTATGCAAGCAAGCATAAAAAATAGGATGTAAGGTGCTTAAATTGGCAAGATAGGATGTAAGGTGCTTAAATTGGCAACATAACATTGCATTACAAGAGTTCTTGAAAATAGCTCATATAATGATTTATTTATAGTCATGAAGGATAGAGGATTAAATACTAAGATTGTTTTGAGAGATCAATGGAGTAGATTGATTGAAAGGATTGTGTGTATTAGAAGCTTCCAAGTGGCAACTTATGTTTGGTGCACATGAGGAGTTCATGATCCAAGAAATTTTTGAGGAAAAGGTCTTCTTAGGGGCGTATACACCAAGATGTTGTAAAAAAAGGTATCCAAATGACCAAAAAAGATAAACACGAGTGTGTTATTGGGAAATTCATTTAACGCATTTGAGGTCTTTTTTGTAGTGATTTTTTCTTACACTATCCTAGGCTTGTTTACACTATTGTAGGTTCATTAGGACTATCCTAGGTTCATTAGGATTGTCCCAAGTTCATTATGGATTTCTTAGGCTCATTAGGACTTTCTTAGGTTCATTAAGACTGCCCTACATTCATTAGGATCATTTGGGGCTCATTGGGACTATCATATGTTCATTGTGATTGTCCTAGGTTCATTATTTTAATTCGTGTGTTCATTAGGACTATCTCACGTTCTCAAATAGCTTCAACTAATATCTTAAATTAACTATTTTAAAAAAAAATAGCTCCTTAACAATTTAATATTATATACAATCGAATATAATTTCAACTTCAAACCTTGTGCACCTTTTAAAACCAAAAGATGTTGTTAAAACCATTCTTCTAATATTAGCTTAATCATAACATAATCTAATAAATCTTCCTCAAAATATCTACCAACTTCAAATCATATATTAAATCTTTTATAATATAAATTACATTCTAGATATACCAATATACTTCTAAAGATATTCAAAATACTTCTTGGGAATTATATTTTTCAAATCTTTCGGATGTATATATAATTAGCACCCCATTTAGAAAACTCATTATCAATCAACATTATAAATCAAGAATATTTTTTATTTTGTATTAATGAATTATATATTTGGCATATTAGCTTCCTTTATGAACCTATGTAAACCAAACTCCAATTTTAGTAACTTATCTAGCTTTGCTCTAAAATTGTGTCCATAATTGATCCTTTTATACCATCACATGACATAATAGGACCATAATAGGACCTTTATGCCATGACATGGCATAAACCTAAGCCTAAACTTTCATATCTAAAATTTGAAGAGTAATGTTAATTACTTTTAAGGTTATACTAATTTAGTGGTAACTTTTGTATTGCCTAATGAGGATTAAGAACAATTTAGGTACATATGTTCGGTTTTATTTCAATTTCATTTTCGAACATTTTTGTTTTTGTTTCCATTTCATTTTCGGTTTTTTGTTTGTGTCGATTTCATTTTGTTAATTATCTAGGTTTGGTTTTGGTTTCTAAATTTGTTGATTACGGTTTAGGGTTAACTGTTCAAAAATAGTTTAGATCAAAATCAAGAATTTACAAATATAAAAAATAATTTATTTATATGCTACTATTAAAAAAAACTAAATAATACACAAAAAAAAAAGAAAAATATACAAGAAAA
The DNA here is from genome assembly GCF_030272615.1 of Cryptomeria japonica. NCBI lineage: Eukaryota > Viridiplantae > Streptophyta > Pinopsida > Cupressales > Cupressaceae > Cryptomeria > Cryptomeria japonica. The sequence continues at coordinate 655,604,286 of NC_081414.1, read as the reverse complement.
TTATGAAATGTGAAAATAGATGACTGAATGTGTACCTGGGATAGTGGTGGAGGCTTGAAGTGGAAACCACAGCACGGGGGCCCATTTTTGATCTCTTCTTGTCAACTCACTATAACGGTGAAAATGAAAAATTGTCCAAAAAAACGATAAAAATAGAATTTCAAAACGGGCCCCCGTTTTGTTTATAAACGGGGGCCCATTTTGTGACAAAACGGGGGCCCGTTTTATTTGGCTTCGGCACCCCGTGACCTTTCGGCTCGGGAGGCCGAACCATTAACGGGCCCCTATTTTTTAGAACAGGCCCCCGTTTTTAAAAAATGGGGGCCCGTTTTGCGGAGCACGTTTTCCAACGCACAGACTTCCGTAAATTTGTGACTCATTAGCTTGCACATACCCTTTAATCTTATCAAATATGTCCATATCACAAACATTAAGGCCAAATCCATTGTCCCCAAGGGTTCATCTTATAGCACTATCAAGGATAATAACCATAATCATAAGAGGATCATATTGATTTTGGATTTCAGGAGAAGGTAACTCATCTCGTGTGAATATAATTTGAGCTTTGGATTTGTTCATAGGATCAATCAAAGAAGTCATGTTATTAGATGTCACTGCAGGTGAGACATCTAATCTTTTCAAATCATCTTCCAACATCCCATGATAAGTAGGTGAAGATTGAACCAAATCCCAAATAGAAATCTTAGCAGGAGTGGCCTTAAGTTGTTCAATGAGATCATACTCCTTGCTAAGATTTTATATACGAGGTGCTTGTGGAAGAATAGGTTGAGAGAGAGGAAGTTAAGTTGGGATAACTGGAGGAGGACTAAGTTTCCTATCATTTCTTGTGTTGTACATATGAGAAAAGGTATGATAACTCTCTCTAGTAATTTTCTTAGCATACTCATATGGGCTCTTAGTAGGATAACCTCCTTGAATAGTAATAATAGGTTTCTTAGGAGTACAAAAATAATCATTAGCATAACCACCTTGAACCACTATGATAAGCTTACATTGAAAATTTTGAGAAGGACAAGCACCTTGAACTATGAAGAGGGGTTTATTAGGTGTTTCATTCACATGTATCAAATTGATTGATGATGGTTTAGAAATATCGAAGGTGTCCTTAGAAGAAGAATGAATGAGATTGTTGGAAGAATTGTTGATAGTCTCTCCTTAAACAAAAATGTTATCATGGATAAGACTAATTTTAGGAGGGAGACAAGAAGTAGGCATTGACGTTTTAGGAGGAAAAGTAGGAAAGGTCATATCATCCTATATCACCAAAGAATCTACATGGGGAATAAACTCTCTAGGAGAAATATCAACATTACTCTTTAAAGTCTCACCTTTGAGAGGGAGATCTTTGAAAGAGATGTCAACAATCTTACCATGAACTAGGGTATCCTTATGAGTAGAACCAAGTTGAGGAGAGGGAGATCCTTTACTTTTAGAGGGATAATGATTGAGATTTATGGAAGGTGAGATGCTATCAAGGGAGTCATCAGTCATGTTTTCATCCTCTTTGGCTAGGGTTCTCTCATGGGGGAGATAATAATAAACACCTTCTTCTAATGGTTCATCCCAAATAGTGAGGTCATTAAGGAAAAATACTATAAATATCTTGCACAAAGATGTCCTTATTGCTAATGCCAATTTTGGAAGAAGGGATCATATTTTTCTTTTATCATTCATCCTTAGGAAGGAGAGAATCACTACATGTATTTAAATCATCCTCTTTCCTCAAAATGTCTTCAATAGGATCTTTAGGGGAGAGAGAATTAAGGAAATTAATTATGATTTTATCTTCTTCCTCTAAGGCATCTTTAAGGATAAGACAAGCTTTAGGAGAAGGGCAAAAATTTCTCATTAATGCATCATCTCTAGTGGGAATTTTGTTGAAATCAAAAGAGGAAATGCCATCACTAGGAAAAGTAGGGACAATACCATCTTCTTGCACAAATTCAACCTCATGAGGGGAGTATTCTTTAGGAGGGAGATGAAAATATTTCTCCAAAGATTCATTCTTAGGAAGGAGATCTTTAGAAGAAGTGTTCATAACCTCTTGTTGTACTACCATGCCCCCATTGGTAAGAGCAAGTTTAGGAGAAGATAAGTCAATGTCCCTCCATACCTTTTCACTTAGAGAGGCATCATGTAAGGAAGGTAAAGTAAGATTAATAAAATTGTTTATGATATCATCCTCTTCCTTTAAGATGGATAGATGGGAAGAGCACATTTTAGGAAAATTGTCAAGATTACTCTTCAAATCTTCATCCTCAAAGCATGGGAAAGTTTTGGAGGGATTGTTTATAAAAAATTTAGGCACTAAAATTTTGTCATAGATAGGAGGAGGCTCTTTAATAGAGGGAAAAATTGAAGCAAGGGAAGATAACCCATTATCACATCTACGGAATGAATGCATCATGACAAAAATTTCCTCTTTCAAATGATAACATATGCAAAATAGAAAGAAATATTCAATTTTAACCAATGCAAGAACTATAAATATTGATTTAAATGAAATTTATGAGTGAAATGTGTTCCAAAATCAGATCTGAAATTAATGATCCAAATTAAGCTATCCACAAGTTCAATTTAGGGTTTTTAACAGAATTAACCTCTAATTTTTTTTTGAAATTTGTAAGAAATTGAAACTTGTAAATGTAAATTTGAATTTGAAATAGAAAAAACACTCAAATATGAGAACATAAATGAGAATTAAAGAAGTTTGGAATCACATTGGGTTCACCAAAATGTGGGGGTGGGAAAAGTGAGACCAAGTGACTAGGACCTAATCCCACTTTTGCCAACACATTGGGAATACGAAAGAGCCTAGAGAGATAGCTCACTTTGGCTACTTCTTGTGAGAAAGAGAGAACCAAGGATTACCTCTTAGGGTTTATATTCCTCTTGTTACAAATGATGAGAACAACTAGGGTTTGAATGATCACCTAGACTAGGAGATACAAAATGAAGCACAAATGAACTTGAAATTGAACAAACTTGCAGATCTGAAACTGAGATACTAAAAGCATGAAAGGGGAAGTATTCTGGATGTGTACCTGATTTTGCAAATTGAACCAAACTAAACTAGAGCAAGGTGCCATGCCACTGTCCTATTTCTGTAGAGAGGAGGCCGCAACTGAAACACTGCAAATCTGAGATCTTGAAGCTACACCCTGCTAAAAATCACTTAAAAGAAGAGGGACCATGATGCCATGCCACTATCCTAGGAAGGAGTAGGGTGCCATGCCCCTGTCCCAGGAAGATTAGGGCAGATCTGATGATTCTGGGTGATTCTTGTGCCTTTTGCTGAGCTGAAAGTGCCTTTGGGTACCTATTTCAGCACCTACAATTAAAAAGGGAAGGTTTTATGGCTACATGGGGTTTTTCAATAGTCAAACCATTGTGTTGGTGATTTCCACCTCCACAAATAGTCGATAATATACTAAAAATGTGTGTGCTAGAACCTTGTGTGTATGCAAGATCCTAAAATGAAAGAAACTAGAGCTACCATACGCATGAGAGTAAACCCTAAATGTAAATGTGAATGTAAATAACAATGATTCAAACTAAATATTCTAAATGATCTAAAGCATCAATGTAAATGTGCAAATTGATGTAAAGAAGCTCATACAAAGACATGAAAATAACATGAAATCATACCAATCCCCATGGGAGAGATATTGCCACAAGATTTCCTATTACTCTTCAATGTATTCAAGGATCCTAATTGATGATGAATGCTTTTTGAAATATTGTTAATTTTGTTGAATATTTTTGAAGAATCCACAAAGGATTCTCTTTCACTACATAGAAGGCTCCTTATGCTCCAAAAACCTACTCTTAGATTCTTAGAAAGATCCCTTCAAATGAAGAAAGAGATCTCTTATGTATCAAACCCTAGATCTTAATTTTGACTTAATTTCATCTTTAGGATGAACTAGGAATGGAATTTCCCACCAATATTTTGGGGTTAAGCATTATAATATCCTAGATTTGTGCTCCCGAAATTTTGGGAAAAAATCCAAGGACTATGTGCACTCCCACCACAGTCCGACCAAATTCTCACCAAATTTTCAAGGCCATTAGACATGATGATATTACAGTGAATCCCAAAGTTACAACTGATTTCGAGGTGTTTTGATATGCAAAATCAGGCCTTAAAGGTCAAAATAGGACATAATTAGGGTTTATGATTAAATGATTTCTTGGAGGAATAAAATAAAAAGGGGCACACTTAGGGTAAAGGGCCAAATTTAATGATGTATGAAGTGATGAAATAAGACTATAGATTTAATTAAATTAATTAAATGCTTAAAGGGAAATAATAATGCAAGATGCAAACACACTAAGGTGGTTGCTAACCTAAGTGTGAAATTGTACCACACTAGCAAGGGTGTACAATTTACAACACTATAGCTATATTGAATATTTTTTTTTCAATTTTTTATTCATGATTTAATTGCCCAATGGAGTAAGCACTAATCCATATTGGTTCAAGGTCAAACACTTTTATTGAAATAGTATCACTTTTAAAATAGTTTGATGTTGGAGTAGGTTAGTGTTAATTTAATTTGTGTATGTTTTTCACAATTTAGTACTGTTGACTAGGGAATTATTTTAAGCTATCCTAAATGCCAGGTATTAAAAAAAATATGTTTAATATATCCACAACTAGCCACAATGTATGAAAAATTAAAATATTATTATAAAAGGGTATAATATTTGGGTGGGTGCAAGAAGTTGAGTCCCACTTTTGGGCAAAAAGTGGAAGTGTTTTCCCTATTTTTCATTTATTTTGTCGATTGATGTCCAAATTTGAGGTACTTAGAGTTTGAATCTGAACAAACTTTAGTAATAGAAAATGTAGTGCTCGGAGTCTAATTTTCAAATATGTAATTTATTTCAATACCCACATGGTAGAAATTTCTTTTTAGTAGGCACATTTAAAAACCACTTTTTCAAAATGCCTGTTTCAGGACCATACCACACATGTGTACGGCCACCATATTTTGATGTAAATAAAAGAATTTTGGCAAATCCTTCTAGGAAAAGATACCTAATACACCAAATATTGATGAGAATATTTTTTCTTATTTTTTGATTGAATATATATTTTTTAATTAATTTTTAATTGACTATAAAGTATATTTTCAAAACATCTGATGTACAGCCACCATAATTTGATGAAAAAATAATTTTATTTTATTTTATTTTTTCAATCTTCAAAAGAATTGTATTTAGATTGATGTCATATAATTTATTTTCAAAAAAACCTAAAAACAAAAAAGTTATTAAAGTTTTACTAAACCTCACTATGTTACATTTAGGTACCACTTTTGATTAATAAATAATGCAAAAATAGTAAAGCTAATCATATCACTGTGAAATTTACATTTTTGAAATTAGGACAATGAGAACTCTAATGGGTTTTTATTTCATCAAAAACTACGATCAGGAAGACCTTCAAAAAATTATGGCAAAGCAGAAATCTAGTATTCTAGTGCCTTAGCCATTTTTTTGGAGGTCCAAGCATAGGCTTGGTCCCACCAAGCCTAACCCGAAGCCAAAACCAAGGCATATGTGTGTTTCCCGCTCAATCTTTTATGAAACGGGCACCCATTTTCAAATTTATAGTACTTTAAGAAACATGTGCCCATTTTTAGAAACGGGTACACATTTTTAGAAATGGGTGCCCATTTTTAGAAATGTGTGCCCGTTTCTAAAAATCGTGCACCCATTTCTTTATGGCAGTCTGATCCTAAATGGGCACCCATTTTTCAAAACGTGCACCCATTTTATTTTTATGGGTCGGGGCTCCGAAGCTAAACGGGTGCCCATTTCTTAAAAAATGGGCATTTCTTTCTAGCAGCAATTTTTTTTGCTCATAGACTTCTACAGAATTGGGACCCAACTTCTTGTACCCACCCATTTCTTGAACGCATAGATATATGTGCAATGTGTATTATTAACTATATAGAACTCTAACTCAGCTAGTTGATCTTAACCTCATGACAAATATTTAGGATTAATTATCATTTGGATATAGCTAGTAATTATTTTTGTATTATTATATTTTAATAGATGTAAAACCTTGTTAAGGACACCGCTAGGAATATTGCATTGCACTTAAGTTAACCATAAAGTGTATAAATATTACCAACTCAAAATAGGCCTTCAAACATCCAAAAACTATTAATTAGTCATAACATCATCTCAAAGAGGGTCAAAATTTTTACATACCTTATTATATATCCCTACAGGTATTAGCATGGTGTGACCATAAAGTATTGGTGTTGTTATTCTTGCCATCAAGATTCATATCTTTGGGTCAACAACTCAGATTGTCATCACTCCATTCATCCTTTAATTATTTATTAGTTATCATTTATTTAATTATTTTGATAATTTTTCATTTGTTAATTAAATAAATATATACTTGTCAATAGACTTCCCCTGTGAGAAAGCATCTTGATCAAAACTTATATTGTCAACACTCCATTCATTAAATATTTTGATTGATGAGATATTTAATTATAACATTGGGTAACCACTAAGACCTTACTCAACTATGTGTCAAAACATATGTAGATTTTAATTATTATATAAATAGTTACACAAAAGAATTGATAGAAAAAATGTGAGAAAATAGTTTATATTCATTTCTAATTGGTTGTTAACCATCTTATTAATAACTTCTTATAAATTCAATGAATGCGATAGATTTTCCATGACAAGTATGTAATGTGTCAAAACATATGTAGATTTTAATTATTATATAAATAGTTGCATAATGTTAAAATACATTTAAGCTATTACCTTAATCCTTTAACCTTGTATAGATACAAGTGCTAATTTATTTAATTAATTTTACAATTCAGCTTTATCCTCTTTGATCATTGCCCTTAATTTTTTCACATGAATCATAATATATAATTTTCATCATGTGACAAGTGTCTCTTTCACATTTTTGACTAAGTATGGTCTAGAATCATTATATCTAGACACTTACTCAAAGTCAAACAAACTTCTCATTTGATCCATTCATTCCAAACTAAACCTCTCAATCCTAGCCACTCACATTAGGATGTTGTCATAATGCATCTCCTAACCCTAAATAAAATTTATCATGTGACACTTGTCTAATCACTCCAACTTTGAGCTTAACCCTAATCTTCATTGAATCTTAGCCATCCATCATCAATGTCGTATAGCACTTGATTTTGCCTCTTGAGAATTCTATAAAGTAGAGTCATGATACCTGACTTGCATAGCTTCTTTGCTTCTTTTATTATGATGTTATGTTGTCCAATTTTCTATCTAAATATTCTACCATAGATTTATGCTGAAGAAATTTCTATCTTATCTTTCATTATCCCATTCAGCTCAATCTACAGAGAAATAAAGATTTTAGGTGAAGGTATTGTGTCTTTATTATTAATTTTATCTTAATTTTATGAAGTGTGGAAAGGAAAAGGTGTACTATGTAGGCCAAGACAAGAAATTATTGACCATCATATTTATTGTAGTTTACCATCTTACAAGTGTTGAAGTGGTCTATGAGTTGTACTATTGTTTGTGACTTGTAGGTTTCTCCTTGCTTCCCATGATATTTGAACTCATTTCCTAATGGTTATCATGCATTTTGAATATTAATTATAATATATCACTAATTGTGAGAATGGGATGATGGGTTTTCTCGCATCAACCAGGTTTTTATCATCCTTATGTTGTCATCCACATGTTGGATACCAAAATGATGGATCTATATATACCAATTTAATTTTTCATGTAAATTGTTAGTCATCAATCCAATTCATGGGTTTACTAATCTATAAATATATTATAGGGCATTAGAAGATGAACATTTGAGATACAAATTGTAGCATCCTAAATTATACTCCCTTACAATTTGGACTGCATTTAGGGCTGTCACCTTAGCGCTCGCATCTCCATTCTTTATTGAGACCTATTTAACCCCCACCATGCAATAATGGCCATATTATATCATTTTATCTTACTGGACTGCTAACCCTAGCCTAAATATGGGGTGGGACCAAGGCATGGCACCAAGGTCCTCACCAGGACCATGCCATGGTCCTCCCTAACTGGAGCCCATTTTGAATCCTTTGCCCTATTCAAAATTTAATTGAGAAACATTTCCTTGTATTGACCTATGTCGCAAAATTAACATTAACGATTGGCAAGTATATAAGGAGGTCTACCAATCTCATTTGGATACAAGAGGCATAAGTGGATTTGAATTCTCTTTTAACAATACATTAATTAATTTAATTAAATGTAAAGTCTTCTTTTATCATTGTACACATCATAAAATTGGTCTCTTTACCTTAAGTGTGCCCCTTTTTATTCCTTCAATTAATTAATTCATCAAAAGACCTAATTATGTGCTATTTCAACCTTCAAGGCCCAATTTTGCATATCTAAACACCTTTAATTGTCACATACACTTGGGGATCATCTAATCATCACAAAACCTTTTATCCCTAAAAATTTGGGAAAATGTTGATCATGTCGATGTGAATCACATCGATCTTACTTTTTCTCCCAAAATTTTGGCATCATGAATTGGTAGTATTATAATGTTCAAAATTGATTTGGTGTGAATATATATCATTTATATGTTGGCTTATGATTAAAAACATTGTTATGGTTTCATATATATATCCTTTCATTTCCTCATTTGAAGGGATCCGATCCATCAACAAGTAATTGAAGGGAGCCACTTGTGAAGTCAAAGTGTAGATTATGTCAAGTATTCTCAAGCATTCATCAAGTCTCCATCAACCATTTTTTTAAAAATTTATGGAGAAAATTAACATCATTAATCTGCAATCATGTATGTGTGATTAGGGTTTTTTCATGTGCATTCCATTTCATACAACATATGTGATTACATTCAAGAAATAAAGCATCGATATCAATCATTGCATATTTGAGGTATACCTTTACATTATTTATTTAAAGAATTTGCATTATTTCATTCAAGGTTGATTCCAAATCAGGATTTGACTTGGGCAAAACCCTATTCTCTGTTGAGATACATGTGCCTCAACCTTACAGTTTTTAGTAAATTGTTCCAAATGTAGTTGGGAGGTTATCCATGTGTTGGTGCCTTGAAAAAAGGTATATGAGCTGTCAAAAGATGCCATGTCCATAGTATAATATAGGAGGGCCATTTCTAGAGATTATATGACACATTTCATGTTAGTTATGAGGGTCAAAAATAGGGGATAAGAGTTTGGACGTGAGTAACTATTTTTAACCTGGTTTTCTTATCTTGGAAAAACAAATGTCAAGGGTGGGCAACACGTGTCATGGAGGTTTTGCCCATGGTATTGTAAAACCACAAATGGTTTCCAGGTTGTAAAATTCTTATATAATGAGGCCTTGGAGAGGAGTTTGTATGATGGAATTTGGTTTGCAAGGCTAGGTGCTAGAAGGATGCTAGTGAAGTCTCTCTGAGCTTGAGTTGAGGTGATGCTCTTGTAAGAACTTGCATTGCAAGTGTATTGTAATCTCTTGTTGATTTGTTAATATACTATGCAGGTTTTAGAGTGTGGGGTTTTTCACCCGTATGGGTTTTCCCCATGATAATCACTGTGTTATGTGTTTATTGTTTTATTTCTACTCTATGTGATTCTTGTGATCTCTGTAATAGTTAAGTTGAAATTTGCATAATCATCCTCTCAAGATTAGCGTAGGAAGCGTTTCTACACACCTTTGCTTCCTTACAAGTGGTATCAGAGCCTGGCCAGTTTTTGGTTCTATTTGTTGGGTATAGGGTTTTTTGAGCTAATCAAGGTTTGAGTGGGAGCTTGTGTAGAGTATTTCATTTCTGTATTACAGGATCATAAAGATGGCAAGTATATCAAGGAGGATTGATGTAGAGAAGTTTTCTGGCACAAACTTTGAAATGTGGAAGCTGAAGATGGAAGATCTGTTGATTGATCGAGATCTATGGGATGCAGTCGATGAGAATAAGTCGAGGCCCGCAGATCCGACTTTAGTTGCACAATATGATGTAATGGATAGAAAAGCTAAAGGTCTCATAAGATTATGCCTTGCAGACTCAATTCTGATTAATGTCCATGAAGAATCTACTATGAAGAAGCTTTGGAAGAAGCTAAGTGAGATCTACCAAGCAAAATCACTTGTGAATAAAATTTTATTGAGGAAGAAGTTGCATTCCTTGAGAATGGAAGAAGGTGGACAAATTTCTGAGTATTTGGAAATTTTTAATATGTTGGTGACTCAGTTGACCTCAGTTGGGGTACCAATGGATGAAGAAGAAAGGTGCCAAATCCTACTATGTTCATTGCCAGACTCATGGGATAGCCTTGTGATGGCCATAGGGAGCACTGCAGTTGCCTTGAAGATGGAGGATGTTGTTGGTTCTCTACTTTCTAAGGAGATGAGAAGGAAGGTCTCTCTGAATGCCAAAGAGGCTTTGAGTGTTCAAGGAAGACCAAAGGAAAGAGGCAAGAATGAAAAGCAAAATGACCGTTCTAAGTCCAAGAATAAGGGGAGATCAAAATCTCCTGGTAAGTCCAAGGTAATTTGCTGGAATTGTGGAAAGCCCGGACATTTCCGAAAGGACTGTAAAGAAGAAAAGAAGAAAAAGAAGAAGAAGCAAGATTCTGATTCTGAGTCCGAGAAGGAAGATGGAGATGCTTTTATTGCAGCCTTGGCCACTCGTGCAATTGACAATGCATGGTTGATAGACTCAGGTGCATCTTTCCATATGACTCCTATTAGAAATTGGTTTAGTAAGTATGAAAAGTTTGATGGTGGTAAGGTGTATTTGGGTGATAACTCCTTTCTTGATATTGTTGGTCGTGGAAGTGTTCATGTTAAATTTTCTGATGGTAGAACTAGAAGATTTGATGGTGTCTTGCATATCCTAGGACTAGCAAGAAATTATTTATCTGTTAGCAAACTAATTGATGTGGGTGTGCATGTATAGTTTTCTGAAGTAGGTGTGAAAATGGTGAGAGGTGCTATGGTAATAGCAAGAGGAAGCAGAATGGGTACATTGTACCCGCTTGATGCATGAATAGTTGAGTGCAATAGCACTTATGATAAGACTGTGATAAAGACTATGTTGGAAAAGGAGAGGGTGTCTCTTTCAACAGATGGTCATGGTTTTTGGGTACCCAAGGGTGCTTTGTCTACCGAATCAAAGTTGCCTGCAGAGAAGACAATGTTGTGGCACCTGAGACTTGGCCACATAGGTGAGAAGGGTCTATGAACTTTGAAAAATAAGAGCCTTGTTAATGGGTTGAATGATTGCAATCTTGAATTTGATTTTTGTGAGCATTGTATTTATGGAAAACAAAACCGCATTCAGTTTTACTCCAATTCTTATAAGTCTTCAAGTGTTTTGGATCTAATCCATTCAGATGTATTTGGTCCAGTTGATATTTCTTCTATTGGTAAATCAGTTTATTATGTTTCTTTCATTGATGATTTCAGTATAAGAACATGGGTTTATTTTCTTGAGAGTAAAGATAAACTTTTTAGTCATTTCAAAGAATTTAAAGCAATGGTTGAGTTGCAGACTAGAAAGAAAATAAATGTTTAAGGACAGATAATGGCGGTGAATATTGCTTCAATGATTTTGACACATTTTGTAAAGATTGTCGTATTAAGAGATAGAAGACAACTTCGTATTCTTCACACCAGAATGGAGTTGTAGAAAGAATGAACAGGACCTTGATGGAGAAGGCTAGGAGTATGCTAAGTGGTGCTGGTCTAGAACAAAAGATCTGGGCTGAAGCTATAGCCACTACTTGCTACCTGATAAACAGGTCTCCTACATCAGCTCTTGTTGATAAAATGCCAATGGAAGCGTGGTCGAGCCACAAGCCTTCACTTAGTCATCTGAGAGTTTTTGGTTGTGAGGCATATGCTCATGTGCCAAAGGAGAAGCAGATGAAATTGGATAACAAAGCTATTAAATGTATATTCATTGGATACAGTTATAGTGTGAAAGGATACAAGCTTTGGGATCTTGTTGCACAAAAGGTATTTTATTCCAGAAGTGTTATTTGTAGAGAAACTAAGTCTTCTTCTGTTACAGTGTAGCTAGAACAAAAGGAAGGAAAGAAAGATGTGATTCAACTGCCTGGTACACCTGAAAAAGTTGAATCGAGGCCCTTAGAAAGACAAGAAGTTGATGAGAGCTCTACAAGTTCTGAATCATCAGAGGAAGAAGAAGAACCTGAACCTGAACTTGTTCGAAGGTCTACTAGACAAAGAAAACCACCTGAAAGGTATGGATATTCTCTTGATGATTAGAGATGCATATTTGCTTTGAATGCTAATATTGATGAACTGAAATCTGTAGAAGAGGCTCTTGGTATGAATGATTCAGAGTCTTGGAAAATTGCCATGGATGAAGAGATGGCAGCTCTTAAGAAGAATGACACATGGGACCTTGTACCATTGCCTGAAGGACAAAATCCTATTGGTTGCAAATGGGTGTTCAAAAGGAAGATAGGTTTAGATGGAAGAATTGAGAAGTACAAAGAACGTTTGGTTGCAAAAGGTTACTCCCAGGTTGAGGGAGTAGATTATGGTGAGATTTTTTCTCCTATAGCCAAAATGACATCCGATCATTTCTTGCTTTCTATTACAGCAACTTATGATCTAGAGGTCGAACAAATGGATGTAAAAACTGCTTTCCTTCATGGAGATTTGCAGGAAGAAATTTATATGACACAGCCAGAGCACTATGTGGTAAAAGGTAAAAGTAATTTGGTCTGTAAGTTGAAGAAATCCTTGTATGGTTTAAAACAAAGTCCTAGGATGTGGTACCAAAAGTTTGATACATATGTATTGAGTTTAGGGTTTGTGCGGTCTAAATCTGATCCTTGTATATATTTTAAATCTAATGGTGATCATTTCCTGGTTATTGCCTTGTATGTTGATGACATGTTGTTTATTGGGAAAGGAAAAGGTTTGATTGCAGAATTAAAATCTCAACTCTCGGCGAAATTTGATATGAAAGATCTTGGTACAGCAAGACACATTTTGGGAATGGAGATTGTAAGAGATATACAAAACAAAAATCTTTGGCTAGGCCAGAGTAAGTATGTTGGTACTATTCTGAGAAGATTTAATATGCAAGATTCTAGACCATTGAGTGTTCCTGTTACAATGGGAACAAAGCTTTCTAGTTTACAGTGTCCTACATCCCCATTGGAGATGGAAGAGATGAGTCAAGTACCATACCAAAGTGTTGTTGGAAGTTTAATGTATGCTATGGTTTGTACAAGACAAGATATTGCCCAAGCAGTGGGAGTTCTTTCCTGTTACATGTCTAATCTAGGAAGAGCACATTGGGATGCAGTAAAAAGAGTTTTTAGATACTTGCAGGGTACCTCAGAGTACTCTATATGTTTTCATGGAACAGGAAATGAACATTCCTTGGATAGTAGAGGCTTTGTGGATTCAGACTGGGCAGGTGATGTTGATAGAAGAAGATCCACCAGTGCATATGTGTTTACATTATTTGGTGGTGCAATTAGTTGGATGAGAAAGTGACAGGCTATGGTTGCTTTGTCTACTATAGAGGCAGAGTATATGGCAGCTACTCATGCCTGCAAAGAAGCCATTTGGCTTAAGAGATATAGAATTTAAACAGGGTGCAATGACAATTTATAGTGATAGTCAGAGTGCAATCTACCTAACGAAGAACCTAACTTTTCATGCTAGGACCAAACACATTGATGTACAATATCATTTTGTGAGAGATATGGTAAGGGATGGCAAGGTGAAGCTAGAGAAGGTAGAAACTTTGGTGAATGTTGCTGATTCATTAACTAAGCCCGTGAGCACAGAGAAGTTCAGATGGTCTTCAGAATCTATGGGCCTCTTGGCCCCTAACTATTGAGTCCATGGTAATATGGATCCCCTGACTCTTGCAAGGTATTCGACAAGTGGGAGAATGTTGAGATACATGTGTCTCAACCTTGCAATTTTTAGTAAATTGTTCCAAATGTAGTTGGGAGGTTCTCCATGTGTTGGTGCCTTGAAAAATGGTATATGAGTTGTCAAAAGATGTTGTGTCCATAGTATAATATAGGAGGGCCATTTTTAGAGATTATATGACACATTTCATGTTAGTTATGAGGGTCAAAAATAGGGGATAAGAGTTTGGACATGAGTAACTATTTTTAACCTGGTTTTCTTATCTTGGAAAAACAAATGTCAAGGGTGGGAAAAACGTGTCATGGAGATTTTGCCCATGGTATTGTAAAACCACAAATGGTTTCCAGGTTGTAAAATTCCTATATAATGAGGGCTTGGAGAGGAGTTTGTATGATGGAGTTTGGTTTGCAAGGCTAGGTGCTAGAAGGATGCTAGTGAAGTCTCTCTGAGCTTGAGTTGAGGTGATGCTCTTGTAAGAACTTGCATTGCAAGTGTATTGTAATCTCTTGTTGATTTGTTAATATACTATGCAGGTTTTAGAGTGTGGGGTTTTTCACCCGTATGGGTTTTCCCCTTGATAATCACTATGTTATGTGTTTATTGTTTTATTTCTACTCTATGTGCTTCTTGTGATCTCTGTAATAGTTAAGCTGAAATTTGCATAATCGTCCTCTCAAGATTAGCATAGGAAGCGTTTCCGCACACCTTTGCTTCCTTACATTCTCAACCCCTCTTCTTTTCTTTCTAGGTGTAGGAAACATGTATGAAGCTCTACTCTTTAGATTAAGCTTTATTCACAAAGACAAATCATCCCTCTTTGGTGTGCGAAAAGTTTGGAGGACCAATGTGATGCACCAAGATCCTGACACTTTTTGGGGAATTTTAGGGAGCAGGTCTGATTTGACATATATTGCTCAGACCTACGTGCATGCAAAAATCTTGCATCTGTAGCTCATTGATTTCTTAGCTTTTCCTTCAATTTTTAGCATTTACCCTATTTTAACAATTCAACTCACAAAAGAGGAATACATTCAATCATAATTCACTTAGCATTTTGTCTTCATCTGATTCATGACTAGATCTAGTGAATTCCCCATCCTCTTTTGAATGTAATGTCCTTTAAGTGAAAAATTAGTGGTTTTCAAATTTTGGGTGTAAATCCTAAATTTTTGCACATTACATTTTGGTGAACCCGACTCCTAACACCATTTTTTATGATTTATGTTATCAGATCTGAGTGTTTCTACAATTTAAATTTGAAATTTTCATTTAGAAGCTTGATTTCCATGCAAATTTTAAAAAATTAGGGGATAAATTCATTAAAATTCTAAGTTTTTATTTTCAAAATTGAACTTGTGTTTTTCTTAATTTTGAATAATTATTTTAGAGCTAAGTGCTTTTCATATTTAATAATTCAAAATTTCAGTTGCAAGTTAAATTTTCTAATAAATTTTAAAATTAAGTGGTTTATTTCAAAAACCCTAGTTTTCAAATTTAAGATTAACTTTGTGGGTTGTCTAAAGTTTGAATTAATTATTTTTATATTTGGTAGTAATTCAAATTCAAAATTTCAATCTTAGACCTCATTGGAAATTAAATTTTAAAATTTAGTGGTTAATTAAAAGGACCCTAATTTTTAAATTTAAATTAATTTCTCAATTTTGCATTGATTACTTCAATTTTCAAAATTTGAACCTTAGATCTAATTTTAATTTTAAATTTTAAAATTCAGAGGATCTTCTCACAAGACCCTAATTTTAAATTTAAATTTCGTAAGAGGTTACATAATTTTTCACAATTATTCTCTAATTTTTCAAAAAAAAAAAAAATCACAAACCAATTTGCTTATTTTTCTTTAATAATCATTATCTAAAATTTGGCATTATTCAAGTTTCAAAATTCAAATTTCAACGTTCAAAATTCAAAATTCAAATTTCAAATTCTCATTTTTAAATTTTATTTCAAATTTTCAAAATATAAATCTCAAAATAATATTTTTTTTATTTGAGAATCTTATTAATTTGCATAAATTAAGAGGTTTTATTCATAAAATCCTAATTTATTAATTTACTTCTATCTAAATTTAAATACTTGTCATGGAGATTAATGGATTTGATTTATTTTCTATTTCAGATATGATTACGTTGCTTTTTATGTACATTTATTATACTTGTGTTGTATAATGGCTTTTTTCACTTCATGTTACTTATTTTCATTCATAGGACTTGGATGTATTACATTTTTAGGATTTCCAAGTTTCTTCCATTTCATCAGCTAGATCTCAAAGATTATATTTATTATATATGTTACTTTTTGGTGATATTTTTAAAACAATGCATTTCATATGTAGATCATTTAAAAGCCTTTGTGGATCCCAAACCTAGAGATGGTAATGGAACATTTAATACTTGTACCTCTCCTATGGAATATAATGTGAATAAAGAACAAACTAATACTCCTATGAATTATCTCTCTAATGCATAGAAAGCATTGAAGAGCAACATGACTCCATCTTCTTCTCATATGCATACCCTAGCACAAGAGAGGAAAAATCAAGACATGGGTGTTTCCATCTCTCTAGATCACCCTATTCTCCTAGAGCATTACTTAATCATCAAAAAAAATTTAGAGAGGATGATGTTATGTATTTAATTCATGATCTCTCTCCCCATATAACGTTAAGTAAATATGAGGCCTTAGATGATAAGGGTCATCCCTCTCAATCAACCAAAGAGGATATGCATGATGAAAGAATGGAAAATCCTCCTCCCCAAGATATTCCTTCTTCATCTACTAATACTTTCATGCCTTCTAAATATTCTTACACTATAAGATTCAAATAAATTCATTATAGTGTTCCTCCCCCTTTTCAATTAAAAAATTCCTACAGCAGTGGCTTTAACAAAGTATCAAAACAAGGTTTTAGAGGATGAGGACTTGACAAATTCGAACAAGGAATTAGAGTCCCTATAAACCCTCCTACACAAATTACTACATAAGGCCTAAGACATGATCATAAATATAATATGGATGGCCTCCTTAGGATTCAAGACTTTAAGGATCATCTTGCAAGACAAAGGATGCATCAAGAGGCTAAAAGGAATCCTTCTTCAAAGACTCCTTTTTGTTCATTTCATCAAAATCATGATCATGATGCTAGTGATTGTCCAGATTGTCAAGACGGTATACAAAAACTAGGTGATAATGTAACTATTAAAATCATTGAAGAAAATCCTTCTTCTTCTTGTCCTAAATCTCAAAATTCTAAATCTACACCTATTGATGATCAAGAACAATTAGCAACTAGAATCTCTTGGAAATTGAAGTATGACAATAATGTTATTTTTCCCTTTGTGTAACTTATCACTAAGCATAAAGAATGAATTGGATATTATCTTTTTCATTATTGTGGTTCTCATTCTCTTGGAAAATATAAAACATTCAAAGAATTTGTTCAAGAACAATATGATCGTGCTCATAGACATCATTCAATAGATCTTTCTTTGTTTCTTGGTGAAAAGGTAGTGCCTTAGCACTCCCCTCACCCTCGTGTTTCTCCTCACCCTATAACACAAGTAATTAACTTAATTGGCAGACCTTTGTAATTAGAGGTGGCACTTTTTCAATTTTAGATATATTGGGGTATCAACATGGTTCACTTTCTCATCTTTAAACTTTCACCATTTCCTTTATGGAGTGCATTTTTCATAAATCGATGTCCTTTCTTGCATAGGCTTATCTTTCAGGTGAATGCATGTGTATTCCTTGCATAGAACTTATTCTTATTTTGAAATGGCACATCTATTGTGGATAATCTCTCCTAAGGAAATGTGTAGTCATCCCCCCTAATCCATCCTTTTATTCTTGCTTAGGGGGAAATGATGGCTTGCCCCTTTCTCCCTTCATCTCTAAAGTTTTATTATTCTCTTTAGGGGTTGCATTTCTCATGTGTTGATATCCTATCTAACATGAAATGATATATCTTTTATGACTAATCTATCTTTAAGTGGAATATGTAAGCTTTCTCTTCCCATTTCTCTCTTTAAAGATTTTCTCTTCTATGAAGATGCATTTTACATATATTAATGTATTTTCTTATATTGAATATCTATCTAAGTGATTATATTGTGTATTTATTCATGTAAAATCTCTTCTTACAAGGGTTTATATTTCTTTTTCTCACTCTCCCTCTTTGAAGATTACCTCTTCCTTTAAAGCTCCATTATACATAACTTAATGTCCCTTCTTGCATGGGATTATCCTTCATGCAACCACATGTTTGTTCCTTGGTTAGGATCTATTCTTTGTTTGAGATGGTATTTCTCTTATGAATATTTTTTCTTTTGGAAGATGTGCAATTCTTCTCATTATCCTTGCACTTGGGGGGCATTGATTTCTCTCTCTTATATTCTCTAAGGATCTACTTTTCCTTTGTTTAGTGGTGTTTACTTATAATTTGGTATCATTCCTTGTGTGAAGTTGTATTTTTCTCAAGGATTCTATCTTTTATAAGAGGTGTAATTTCTTGGCTTCAACCTCTTCCTCGCTAGGAAATGTATACCTATCATAAACTTACTCTCTCATATCCATTAAAATGTGTGTCATCCTTCATCAAGAATCTCTTTCACGTAGAAATAGGGGGAAGGTATGAGTTCTTGTTCTCCTTCCTTTCTTTTGGTAGAAGATGTTATATTTGTTCAAGAAACTCCTCTTGGAGGTCTTTTGAGCAAAGATATCTTCTCCTCCAAGGATCCTCTTTACACTTGTGGCAAGATATCACTTTTTCAACTATCTTATCCTTGCTTGAAGAGTATTCCCTCTTAAACTTGGGTTTATGACATTGTTACATAAAGCATATCTCCTTGGTATTGAATGTTGGTATCCTTGTCTCTAGCTTCCTTAAGAAATCAACATAGGGTTCGGTTGAAATATTAAGGGGGACACCCATAATGCTCCCTTTGTACCATAATATACTATATTTTTGCATATCATTTTTGCATTTCTTAAACAAGGTGTTCATTCCCTAAACTAGAGGACACAAATTCTTAGACGAGATGCTTCACACCTGAAACCAAACGCAACATTTGATATATGACTTGGATGGGGGTACACATCATCAAAACCTGAGAAAAAGTCTTACATGGGATGTCCTCAAAACCAGACATGTATATGTCATTCACCTCTTGGAATTTATTTTTGCACACACAGTCACCTCTTGGCATTTACATTTGCACACACAGTCACCTCTTGGCATTTACATTTAGACACATAGTCACCTCTTGGCATTTGCATTTATATTGCATGTCTTAAACAGGTTGATACACACTGAAAAATGAGTTGCTTCATACTTGAAACTAAACATCACTTGCACACATGCACAAGGATGACTGGAACTAGCAGAATAGGGCTAGACTATTCTACTCTCGTCTCCAACATGGATCACGTAGATGCAAACATGTAGAGGCAAGGTATCTATGTTCTCTCTTTGTCACCATTCTTCTCATGAATCATCTAGATAAACACATCTCATTTGTATTTATGTTCTCTCTCTCCTTCTTCTCATGAGCTCATAACTTAGCTACTTGTAGTTCATGGATGATGCTTACTTTTCTCTTTTATGTGGTCACCTATGTTCGTGAGATGGCATTTGTCAGGAATGATATTAGTGGTTGAGATATTTTGATATCGAGGTCTCTTCATCTAGTTGACTTGAGGAGTTCTTTTCAGTTCTTAGCATTTATTGTGTGTCCTTTTATGTCTTTTGCCTTTGTTTGCCTCTTTGTTTTTGTTTTTGTCTTGTTTTGTGTGCCCTTTAAAATGTTTGAGTGAGTTAAGATCCTAATATTGGGGGCCTAGTTCCTCAAAATTAGTGTTGTCTTCTACTCCTTTTTATCTTCCTCTTCATTCCTCATCTTCTTTATCTCTCTTTCATTTACTTTACCGTGAGTATTTGTGTAAGCTCATACTCCTGCTAAAGTGGGGGATAAATGTAGCATACTAAATTGTACTCCCTTACAATTTGGACCATGTTTAGGGTTCTCACCTTAGCACCTACATCTCCATGCTTGATCGAGACCTATTTAGCCCCCCACCATGCAATAGTGACTATATTATATTATTTTATCTTACGGGACTGTTAACTTGTTCGCATTATTGGTATTAAGTTGTCATTGATATCAACTGGTTTTGTAATGCCCCGCCGGGAACCCCAAAGGAATACCACAAAACTAGGCAACAAAGGGGGAGAAATAAATTTTTTTTTAAGGTATAAAACACCTTAAGTGCATTAATTACTACATTGCAAAAAATAAAACAAGTGGAAGACTTACACCAAAATTCCTAAAGGGTTATCAATGAAGATTAAAACTAAAAGTTAAATTACACAATTATGATTAATCCATTTAATCCAACATTACTCAATTAACAAAACTAATCATATTCAATAACAAATTACACCATTAAAAGATTGAAAGAGTAACAATATAATTTCCTTTAAAATAAAGCATTTATACATATCATAATGGAAGCTGATAAATAACTTCCCACTCTTAGGATTACATTGACCATAAAAATACATGGCTTTCAATATACATTTAAAGTTAGCATCCATATCAATTACAAGGTTACATAAACTTAATGATACAATTGACCACATAGGTCTCATAAGAACAAAATCCAACATGAGCTAGAGCATGAATCATGAACCACAGGTACACCTGCGAAGCAAATCCTCACATGAAGCTATGAACAAGATTATTCAATGGGAAGTGGCACTACCACCCGACCATGTGATCCCAAAATGGAATCACCCCACCATGCTAGGAGATAGTAAAGGACCCTCAAGCAAGGATAAACAAGACAAGGACGACAATACAAAATCACTCCACAATACTCATGTGACTCAAACTAACAATACACTAGTGACCCTAAAGAGAGAGTGATATCACATGGCTTAAGATAGTTACCCTAGGTAGGCCTCCATAGGTCTCAGACCCCATCCTGGGTTATCCTGGTAACCTTTCCCAAACCCCTAGCTCCATTTAAGTCTCATGCGGACCCTACCAACCTTTCGTGAAGACAAGGTGGTAGGTTTTCCATTCCAGGCCTTCCCACTACATCTTGAGCCTATACGAGCACTCAACCATGTGCGGGGTACAATATCTTAATTAATATTACAACTACCCACCCCCTAATCAATTATTAACTAACTTCCAAGGGGTTATCTTGCCAACCAGTTTGGGTGCAGCCCCCACTCGACAACCACTCTCTAATAGGACACTAACAAACATGGTCACTCTACGAGGACCCTATGGTGACACAAAAAGCCATAACACCACTATCCAAATACAAGTGGCCAAAACAAAGACATACTAACCCCTAACCAACCATAAGGATCAAGCACTACATGGTTACAACAACGAGGTCACATTACATTACTTGGTCAAGGAATACCAAAATACATCACAATAGGACAACTAACATAAATGAGGGATAACAACCAATTAAACCCCCTTGCAAGAAAAGCTAAAATCACTAAGAACCAACACAGTCAATCTTTTAAAAGAGCAACAATCATGTATATAACTTACAATTTTCATCAATCAATTTAAACAATCATCATCACCATAAAACTATGAGAAAATCAAGTCATCATTACACTGATAGGGCTAAGGATCTAACTAATCAGAATAATCCATTTAATTCAGTTAATTTGAAATACTAAAAATCATAACAAAATAATAGACAAATATTTCCCAATTAAAACTCATTTATACTCAACAATAAAACCACTTTATTATATTATTAATAAATTAATAACCATTATTATATATAACAAAATATATATGTATATAATAATTGTTATAATCGATTAATAATTAATAAATTTCCAATTTAAAATTACCACACTAAAAAGACTGGCAATATTACTTAATACTAAAATATGTATTAATAATATTAAATTAACTAAATTTATTTTTTTTCATTTTAAAAAATTAATAATAAAAATAAAAACTTAATACCAAAAAGTATTAAAAAATACTATTTAATACTTTAGTTAAAATTCTATTTTAAATTTTAATTCAAAATTTATTAATAATAAAATAATTAAAAAAAATTAAAAATAAAAATTAAATTAAATTAAATTGAATGGTAGTGGGTCCACAGCCCACCGTCGACGCCTGCTACCACTAGCAACTTCGTGCTTGTGATGGCAAGGCAACGAAGCCTGCTACCACTAGCAGCTTCGTGCTTCTATCACATGCTTGTGATAGCAGCTCATTGCTTGGGGTAGAGTGGTCGAGGTGATCCTAGCTCCTCGCCACGCGACCCAAATAAAATAAATAAATTATATTTTATTAAAACTCTTTTTTTTTTTAAATACCAATTTTTTTAATAAAGTATTTCAATAAAAATTTAAACAACCCAAAAAACTATGACTGGTAAAAAATACCCAAAATCTCTGTGACAAAACAAAGAATAGTATAACTCAAGTTTAATAAAAAAATTCTTCTACAAAGCCAAATTGGCTGAAAACTAAAGAGATTGGCAAACCCCAAATAAATATTTGGGCCAAAATTAGAATAGAGAAAGAACAAATTTAACTCAAATTCCTCATTCCTCTAAATTTAAAACACTTAGGAAGAAATTTAATTGGAAAAATAAGAGGGTAGTTTTCGCAAAATTTTGCCAGCATAGCCCCCGCAAATTTCACAAATCAAAACTAAAACATACACAGAAAATCAATTCCATCCATAAGACATAAATGGAGGAATTGATTTCAAGCTAAAATATAAACATGAAATAACCAAAGAAGGAGATTGGAGAAGCATTCTAAAACAATATTGAACTAAAATTTCCATTAAATCTCAAAGCAACTACTCCAAAACAACTACAATCATTTTCAAAAATTTCAAACAACACACTGCAATTAAATTCTCAAACCCAATTCCTTCTTCTAGAACAATTTTCAAATTTTGCCTTCCAAAAATGAATCCCCCTCTTCCCGTGAACTCACAGGCATAAATACAAAAATATTTCAACCTAAACTTTTAGGTTGAAAGTTTTCCCCCAACCAATCAAAATAAAGCTATTAAACAAATAAGGAAATCTGATTTACTTTATTCTCATGAATTAATCTTTTTCTTTTAACTATTAAATACCAAAAGTCAAAAAGAAAGGTAGAGAGAAAAATCCTTTATTATTTATTTTTCTCATTTACCCTTTCTAAGAGATTTTAACTCAACATGACATTTTTGATATTTAAATAGAAAGGAATATACTTACTAATTTGCCAAATATATTAATACTATTAAGACAATATGTATTAAGCCATTTTAACATTCAATTCAAGCAACTTTATCTATTTAATTTAAATCAATTACTCAAGGCATATTTAAACAACTAAGTACGCCAACACAAAAATAGTATCATTCACTCAATATAACAACCATTTAAATAATCAAAAGTATGCAAAACGAGGAATGATCAAAAGACGACTCACAAAGCGAAAATACTAAAACAGTATGACTCGCATACTGGTCAAACGGGAAAGACGACCGACTGACAACACTCACATGAGTGTGACTACGGGTCAAGTTAGGGTCCAACCACTATCTCCTCCACTCCCATTGGACAAATAAGATATGCTCAGACCTATGAAACCAAGTGGAGTAGATACCCCATACCTACCCGGTACTTGTACCTACAACATCCTACATCAACAAACCACACATGCATATTGTAGGATTTTGCCAAGATCAAGGGCACAATGAAAAGCATAAAAAGAGACAATAGAATGACAAGAACAAACTGTATTCTCATCAATATGCAAAATGATCAACTGGATTAACCAATACAATGAATATAGGCCTACTTATATAGGCAAGGCCATATGGATGTATGAGCACACAAATATGACATGTGGCTCAATGAGAAACAAGGGTAGGTAAGAAATACTAGGGGTAGGTAGAAGATATTATATAATATTCCACAAGAGGTGGATGACCCATCCAATGTGGACTGTAACAGCAAAATAAGACCACAAAAGGTGGAATTTCTCCTACAAGCTCTATCCCTATGTGCACACTTCCCTAAGTGTCTCAAATCCAAACTACGAAGAGATGCATTATCCTAAGTTAACTTAAGTAAGTGTAATAATATCCAAAATTAATATTTATTTACACCAACACATATATACAAATATATAATCAAACACGACACACACACCGATGAAAGAGAATTGTGACGCTCCCTATCTCAGTGGAGTGAGTGAAGGAAAATCATCCCCTTGCATCCCATACACTTGCAAACATGCAACATAAAAATAACACATCGCATATGTAAGGTAAAAGTGTGAATCCATGACAATAATCCATTAAAATAGAATTAATCATAAGTAATTAAATACTACATGAAAGCATACATCGCATATCCAGTAAAAGCATGAAATAACACCAAATAAAGTCTGAATCAATATACAATAATGTATCCATGGAATAGTCAATTGAAGTCAAACATATGTCCAAAAAGAGTTTGATCGAGCAGGGGTACTACACGTTTTGCAAGGTCACCAGTATGTAAGAAGTGGTGATCGGGAAAAGAAGAGAAAGCCACTTGATGGAAATGCACATGTAAGTGAACAGATAAAAGGAAGGTTACCAGTACACATGAATTGTGTCATCTATTGGTAAAGAAAGCTTACCAGTAAGACACAAACTGAGATGAAGGCTGGTTGATTGTTTGTGATGAAGAGTCAGAATGTTAAAAGAATCATAACAACACCTAGAAAGCAGAACATAGAGGATAGTATAAAGACATACCAGAAGGCAAGATGAATTATCAAGAGGATGTGTTGTCAGTCAACAGGATGAGTGGTGGTTATACCGGTAAGGTGAACTGAGCCAGTAGTCAACCTTGGTCAACAAATAATGTCAAAATGACATAGAAATCCAAGCAGAGGTGGAAGTCAACAAACATGACAGTTGGATGCTAGGTGGTGATATTGCACAGGTCGATGAAGTATGCATGAACATAACAAGTCAGTAAGCAGATCGACTTTTATGAAGAACCCACAAGTCCCGGAGGATGCCAGAGGATTGCAGCTCAAGGAAGGCAAGTTAGCAAGCAACTGAACTGATCCTGCAAGAAGATTTGATCTTTGCACTCGTTTGTTGAACGAAATAGAAAAGCCATTAATGGCGTATGAAAGAGAAAAGCATAAAAGAATGGTGCAGACCTCCAGATTTAGAAAACGCACATTGGAATGTAAATCTTTGCTGGTGTTGATCAATGTCATGAAGATCATATCCCTGGAAAAGAAGATCGAATCAAATTGAATTTGGTTCAAGTTGGAGAAAAAAAAACCTAACACGACATTGTTTGAATGCAGTTTCTAGAGGGAATCCAAGATTATAAATATGTGAGCTTGAGACAAAAATGATTGATGCAGGATGTGAAGAAGGAGAGTGAAGAGAGATTGAGCATAGAGAAGGATCATCTTCCTTAGAATTTATTCTAATAAAGTTGCAGAGTGAGTTAGCAGGAAAATCGGTGAGAGGGTTTGACCGGTAGAGACAGAGTACCAGTAAACTATTGTAGGTCTGACGGTTCAGCTAACAAGTGAGGTGTAATCGGTCAAGAAGCAATCCAAGTGTGACTAAGCATGGTGTGAGGTGGAGAGAGAATAAGAGAAGGCTGTGAACTGATAGAAATCTATTAAATCAAGTGTTACACAACTCATTTGCAACAAGAAGCTATAATTGTATCAAAATTGTATTTCAATATACATCACCAAGTTGGAGCTTGATGCAGGGGTTGGTGCTCCTTGGGTTCCAATGCCCTAAATCTTTGTAATTCATTGTTTCACTTGTGAGGATGGATTGGAATAGTAAACTCTAGCAACATTTGTCACCGAGGTTTTTCCCATATTGGATTTTCCTCGTATATGTAGCGTTGTGGGTTACATTTGTGTGTTTTTCTCTTTTGATATCCTCATTTGTCTTATTGGTTTGATTGTTTAACTACCTATTATAATAACCGGTATCCTAAGGTTGTTTTAAAAAGGAAAGGAATTTAGGAACCACTAATTCACCCCCTCTTAGTGGTACATTGTGTTCAATAATTGGTATCACGAGCATAGGATCCCGATTGATTAAAGCTTGGGTAGATTCTGGACTTAGAACATAATGGCAAGAAATGAGTTCGTCTCCTCAAAATCCCCCATGTTTGATGGATCCAACTATTCCTTTTGGAGCAGAAGAATGGAGACCTATATTTCCTCCCTTGCTTTTGATGTGTGGATGTCTATCAAGAATAGGTATGTTGTCTCTAGTGTTCCTCCCACTGATACGGATGCCAAGAAGGAGTATGAGAACAATGAAAAGGATAAACATGTTATCTTAAGCGGGTTGTCTAATAATGAGTTTGTCAAGGTCTTGCATTGTGCATTCACCAAGGAAACTTGGGATAAAATGCAAGGGTTATTTGAAGGAGATGCAAAAGTCAACGAGGCCAAGATACAAACACTAAGGGGCTAGCTTGAAGGCATCGGGATGAAGGATGAAGAAAATATTGCAGACTAACTTCACAGATTTGATGAAACTATGAGCACCATCAGAGGACTTGGAGAAGAAATTACAGTTTAGATTCTTGTCAAGAAGGTACTTAGATATCTAACACCTAAGTATGATACTAAGGTGTCTGCCATAGAAGAAGCCAAGGATCTGAAGACCTTCACAATGGACGAGCTATTTGGCTCATTGATAGCCTGTGAAATGAGAACAAGCGGTGATACATACTCAAGAAAAGAGGCAGCGTTCAATTCCACCAAGAACAGCAAAGAAGTGGTTGCTCATAAAGGATCCAATGAAGACTCTAATGCAAAGGTAGAAAAATTTGTCAGAAATATCAAAAGAGGATCTGACAAGTATAAAGGAAAGCTACCACTTAAATGTTTCAACTATGGTAAAGTTGGACACTTTGCTGCAAAATATCTTTATAATGAAATCAGTGGAGATGAGTCAAGAGGCTTTAGCAAATCTGTTGGAAAAGATAAAGAAAGAAATGTCTATTGGTAAGGAAGAAGAGGCTACTGGAAGTAGAACAACCTATGTACTATTGAGGATGATACCACAAATGAAGAAAGTGCATCAGAAGATGACTACCAAGAGAATGAAAAAGAAGTTAATCTCTTTATGGCACTTGATGAACCGGTTGGTGAAGATGAGGAAGATGAAGACATTGAGGGTGAAGTTGATCTAGAAGGTGAGCTTATAAGTTCTCTTGAGGAGAAAAGTAAAACAAGAAGAGAACTCAAGAAGTTTAAGCTTGTTGTTGTAGTTGAACAAGGTCTCTTGAAGCAATCCTAGATGAGTTCAATCAAGTTATATCTTTTTTAAAACTTCGGCTAGAAGAAACCAAGAGGATATGTGAAGTTACATCTTCTGATCTATTGAAGAAGAAAAAGTAGCATCAAAATCTAGAAGCAGAGATAGTGAATCTCAGAAAGGAACTTGAAGAAAGTAAGGAAGAGATAAAAGTGGGAAAGCGAATATGAAGGAAGCATCAAATCCTTAGACAAAATGTTGAGCAAACAGAAGAAATCCAAAGGTACCGGTGGCTTAGGATTTGAAGAAGGTCAAAGTTTAAAAGATACATCCGATAAGGCGATATAATTCACTTCTTCAAGTGAAGGTGAAGAGAAGAAGACATTCACAATAAGCAAAGACACCGGTAAGAAGACATAAGAAGATGTTGTTAGAAATCACCACACAAACCGGTATACATAAGAAATGAACCGGACGCCACACTCAGTGTACCGACATGCAAATCCAAGGAGAAATGCAAGAGTTGACCATGAAGGATTCACCAAAGTAAGTAGCATGAAAGGAATACCCTCGATGAGGCAGTCGTTTGTAGGACCAAGGAAACCTAACTCGTATGTTTCAAACTTTCATAGTTATTGTTACGTGTGTAACAAATTTGGACATAGAATAGATGGTTGTAGATTAACCAATAAGCCCTCTATGAGTTATGAAATTAGAAATCCTTTTAATGTACTTTGGGATATGAATGTTGTCGGTTATCAGTGCAATGGATATGGTCATAGGAGTTTTGAATGTAGGATGAATAAACCGGTGCCCTACAATAATTTCAAAGATTCATCTTTAAATGAAAATGTGAAATGCTGTAACTATCAAGAGTTTGGACATATAGAAAAGTTTTTTAAAAATAGGAAGATCAAGCAGAATAAAATAGACCCTAGTCAAGAACTGGTAGTTGAACCAGAGCACAAAATAGCAACTAACAAGAAGAAGGAAACCAAACCGGTATGGGTTGAGAAAGAAAAAGACAAGGAAGAATCGAGACTGATAGTACAGACTGCCTTACATGTTGAAAGGAAAAATTTATGAGTTGTAGACAGTGGTTGTTCCAACCACATGACCAGTGATAAAAAGAAATTTATCAAAATTGAAGACTGGAATGGTGGTTCAATAAGATTCAGAGACAACTCATCCATCAAAATAAAGGGAAAAGGTACTCTAAATATTGATGTAAAATTGATGGCAGATGATGTATATTATGTGGAAGGCCTAAAGCACAATCTGCTGAGTGTGAGTTAGATGTGTGACAAAGGTTATAAATTCACCCTTGAGTCTACCGGCGGCTAGATAAAGAAAGAGAGTAGCGGTCAGGTTGTGGAAAATGGAAAGAGAACATATGGGAATGTTTACAATCTGAAGTAATGTTATGAGTTTCAATGCATGATGGGATAAATTGATGAAACTTGATTGTGGCACCGAAGATTAGGCCACATAAACTTTGATAACTTAGTTGCAGTAAGCAAAAAGGGGTGTGTAAGAAAATTATAAGAAATAAGAGTGATAGTGTGCAGGCTCGAAGAAGACTTGCTCGAAATAATGAACAAGTCAACTTCTGCCTCATAACTAAAGTAGAACCTAAAACATGCAATAAGGCTAGCAAAAGACAGGAATGGATGGATGAAATGGAAGAAGAACTGCAATAGATTGAGAAGAACATGACTTGGGAGTTAGTCCCTAGACTGGAAGACAAGAACATCATTGACACTAAATGGGTCTACTGGAATAAAATGAATGAAGAAAGTAAAATTCTTAGGCATAAAGCTAGACTTGTGTGCAAAGGATACTCTCAAGTAGAGGGCATTGACTTTGAAGAAACATTTGCACTGGTAGCTATATTAGAATCAATTAGAATGTTTCTAGCCTTTTCTGCCTACAAGGGTTATAAAGTATTTCAAATGGATGTAAAATATACCTTCCTAAATGGAAATTTGGAAGAAGAAGTGTATATAGAGCAACCGGATGGGTTTATGCTACATGATGATGAAATATTTGTGTTTCGGTTGAAGAAGGCCTTGCATGGATTAAAGCAATCTCCTAGAGCATGGTATTCAATATTAGATCAATACTTGAAGGAGCAAGGATTCAAAAAGGGGAGTGCTGACAACAATTTATACAGAAAGAAAGATGGAAACCACCACATGATCATTGTGGTTGTGTATGTAGATGACATTATTTTTGGAGAGAATAAGGACACCCTTTGAAAATAATTTGGTGATAAGATATTGTCAGAATTTGAGATGTCAATGCTTGGTGAATTGACATACTTCCTTGGTTTACAAATATTATAGCAAGATAAGGGAATCTTTATCTCACAAACCAAGTATGCAAAGGATGTGTTGAAGAAATTTCAAATGGAGGACTGCAAACCGGTAAGTACCCCCATGGTGACCGAATGAAAATTAAGCAAGAATGATGAATCACTGATGGTGGGTCAGATATTGTATCGATCCATGATAGGCAACCTATTGTATCTAACTACTTCTAGACCAGATATAGTGCAGGCAGTGTGCATGGTGGCCAGATTTCAAGCTACACCAAAGTAGTCACAGATGAATGTCGTAAGTATAGTTTTTTGGTACCTCCAAGGAACACTCAATTATGGTTTGTGGTACCCTAAACAAGAAGAATTCCTCTTGGAAGCATACACTGATGCTGATTGGGCAAGTTGCATTGATGATCGGAAGAGAACAAGTGGTGGTGCATTATTCCTAGCTGACCGATTGGATTCATGGCATAGTAAGAAGCAGGATTCAATCTCCTTATCAACTACTGAAGCAGGATAAATTGTTGTTGCTACATGCTTCTCTTAGGTACTTTGGATGAAGCAAACACTCAAAGACATACAAGTGGACATCACTGATCCTATTCTCATTGGGTGTGATAATTTGAGTGCCATCAACATATCAGAGAATCAGGTGATGCATTCCAAGACAAAGCATATAGCCATCAAGTATCATTTTCTCAAAGAGAAGGTTGAAGGACGATAAGTAAAGATGGACTATGTCCCTACTGGAGCACAAGTAGTAGACATTTTCACCAAAACATTGTTGGTAAGCACTTTTGAGTACCTAATACATAATTTGGGTGTTGTGTCACCTTTCTTATGCACTTGAGAAAGGAAGGATTTATATGGTTCAGGGGGAGTTCATAGCAACATCTATAACTCTTGAACCACATTTCAGTATCGGCTACAATCACTTGTAGCAACCTAAGGGGGAGCTAGGTATGGAACAAAGGGGTAGTGTATAGAACCCTTTGTCATTGTGTCAAAGGGGGAGAAATTTGCTAGTATGAAGTGTCTTGGAATAAGTTGACATCAATGCCAAAGGGGGAGATTGTTGGCATTATTGGCATTAATTTATCATTTATGTCAACTAGTTTGGCAAGGTCACCAGTATGTAAGAAGTGGTGACCGATACAAGAAGAGCAAGCCACTTGATGGCAATGTACATGTGAGTGAGCAGATAGAAGGAAGGTTATCGGTACACATGAATTGTGTCATCTGCCAGTAAAGAAGGCTTACTGGTAAGGCACAAATCGGAATGAAGGTTGGTTGATTATTTGTAATGAAGAGGCAAAATGCTAAAAGAATCACAACAACACCTGACGAGCAGAAAAGAGAGGATAGTATGAAGACATACCAGAAGGCAAGACGAATTATCGAGAGGATGTGTTGTCAATCAAGAGGATGAGTGGTGGTTATACAAGTAAGGTGAGCTGAGCCGATAGTCAACCTTGGTCAGCAAAGAATGTCAAACCGACATAAATATCCAAGCAGAGGTGGATGTTGACAAACATGACAACTAGATTCTAGGTGGTGATATTGCATAGGTCGATGAAGTGTGCATCAACATAACAAGTCAACAAGAAGGTCGACTTCTATGAAGAACACACAAGTCATGGAGGATTCCAGAGGATGGTGGCTCGAGGAAGGCAAGCTAGCAAGCGACTGAACTGATCCTACAAGAAGATTTGATCTTCATACCCATTAGCTGAAGGAAACAATAAAGCCATTAATAGCATATGACAGAGAAAAGTAGAAAAACATGGTGCAGACCTCTAGATTTAGGAAACGTACATTATAATACAAAGCTTTTCTGGTGTTGATCGATGTTATGAAGATCATATCCCTGGAAAACAAGATCGAATCAAATCAGATTTGGTTCGAGTTGGAGAGGTCAAAACCTAACACGACATTGTTTGAATGTGGTTTTTGGCAGGAATCCAAGATTATAAATATGTGAGCTCAAGATAGAAATCATTGATGCTTGATGTGAAGAAGGAGTGTGAAGAGAGCTTGAGAAGAGAGAAGGATCATCTTCCTTAGAATTTATTCTAAGAAAGTTGCAGAGTGAGTTAGCAGGCAAACTCATGAGAGGGTTTAACCAACAGAGACAGAGTAGAGGTAAATTGTTGCAGGTCTGACAGTTTAGCTAACAAGTGAGGTGTAATCGGTCAAGAAGGCATCCAAGTGTAACTGAGCATGGTGTGAGGCTGAGAGAGAAGAAGAGAAGGTTGTTAACCAATAGAAATCTATTTGATCAAGTGTTGCAGAACTCATTTACAACCAAAAGCTATAACTATAGCAAAATTGTATTTCAATAAACATCACCAAGTTGGAGCTTGGTGCAGGGGTTGGTGCCCCTTGGGTTGGTGCCCTAAATCTCTCTAATTCATTGTTTCACTTGTGAGGCTAGATTGGAGCAATAGTCTCCAACAACATTTCTCATTGAGGTTTTTCCCATATTGGGTTTTCGTCATACATCTGGTGTTGTGGGTTGCATTTGTGTGTTTGTCTCTTTTGGTATCCTCATTTGTCTTACCAGTTTGATTGTTTAAGTGCTTAGGATAATAACTATTTTTTTAAGGTTGTTTTAAAAAGGAACGAAATTTAGTAACCACTGATTCACCCCTTTCTCAGTGGTACATTGTGTTCAACATAACCCTGGCTCAAATATGGGGTATGACCAGGGTGTGGCACCTTGGTCCTCACCAGGACCATGGCACCATGTCGTGGTTCTCCTGAATTGAGGCCTATTTTGAACCCTTTTCCTTATTAAAAATATGAGCAGGAAACCTTTCCTTGTGTCGGCCTATGTCAGAAAATTAACGTTGATGTTGGGAAAGTATGTAAGGAGTTCTTCCCCTCTCATTCGGATACAAGAGGCATAAGTGGATTTAAATTCTCTTTTAGCATTTAATTAATCAATTTAATTAAATATAAAGTCTTCTTTTATCATTCTACACATCATTAAATTTGGCCCTTTACCCTAAGTGTGTCTCTTTTTATTCCTTCAATTAATTAATTCATCAAAAGACATAATTATTTCCTATTTAAACCTTCAATGCCCAATTCTGCATATCTAAACTCCTTTAATTGCCGCACCCACTTGGGGATCACCTTTTCATCACAATACCTTGCATCCCTAAAAAATTCGAAAAATGTTCATCATACCGATGTGAATCACATCGGTCCCTACTTTTTCTCCTTGATTTTTGGGATCATGATTTGGTGATATTATAATGTTCAAACCTAACTTGGTGTGAAAATATATCATTTCTAGGTCGGCCTATGATAAAAAACAATGTTAGGGTTTCATATATATAGCCTTTTCTTTCCTCATTTGAAGGGATCTAATCCATCCACAAGCAATTGAAGGGAGCCTCCTATGAAGTGAAAGTGCAAATTATATGAAGTCTTCTCAAGAATTCATCAAGTCTATATCAAGTCTACATCAACCATTTTGTAGAAATTTTACATCATTCATTTGCAAGCATATGCATGTGATTAGGGTTTTTCCATGTGCATGTCATTTCATACAACATATGTGATTACATTCAAGAAGAAAAGCATCATTATCAGTCATTGCAGATCTAAGCTATTACCTTTCCATTATTTATTTCAAGCATTTTCAATATTTCATTCAACATTGATTCCAAACCAGGGTTTAACTTAGGCAAACCCTTATTCCCAACCCATTTTCTCTTCTTTTTGTGTGCAAGAAATAGCTATGGAGTCATTCTATTCAGATCAATCTTTGTTCACAGAGACGAATCATCCCCCTTTGGTGTGAGAAAATTTTGATTCGGTGAGAACACTTTTTGGGTAATTTCAAGGAGCAAGTTCGATTTGGCTTGTATTGCTTAGATTTAGGTGTGTGTGAAAATCTTGCATCTGTAGCTCGTTGTTTTCTCAGTTTTACCTTCAACTTTTAGCATTTTACCCTATTTCAACAATTCAACTCATAAAAGAGGAACACACATTCAATCCAAATTCACTTAGCATTTAGTCTTGATTTGATTCATGACTAGATCTAGTGAATTCCCCATCCTCTTTTCAATGTAATGTCCCCTGAGTAAAAAATTAGTGGTTTTCATTCTTTTGGGTCGAAATCCGAAATGTTTCCACATTACACAAATGAATTGAAATTATTATTTAATAGTTTATAAAGGTTTTTATTGTATATATTTTATAATCAATATCTCCATGACACTTTGTAAAGATTCTATGGAATGCAAGGTCACAACTATATATTTATTCTCACCACATTCACTTGTGCAACTATAGTAGAAGCTTGATGTATGTATGAAAACATCTTATACATTACAAATACTTTGTAATGGTCATAATTTCTTGCAGAAGAGTCATTGTAGTTCTGAGATAGATTATTCCATATACACATTAAATTTAATATAAATTTTGGTTTTCTTAAAATAAAAAATATGATTCTATTGATGTTGTATTGAATATATTCCATTTTAACTTGGTATTCATAATTTCATTACTGAATGGAGAATTTTATTTAAATAGTATAATTTTTTATATCTAGTTGTAGGAGTAGATTTGTGTTACTTAAATTTATGTATGTTCTTCATTATTTAGCATTGTTAACCAAGAAATTATTTTAAGTTATCCTAAATGTTAAATACTCAAATAATTATGTTTAGACCTTGCCACAATCTATGAAAATTAATTGATTATTGTAAGGAGTTGTAAGATTTCTTGAATCTATAAATGCATCTACAATGATCTCCACCTAGTCACAAATACTTATGGTCAAGTACTAATTTGGGTATAGTTACTAATTGTTGTTGTAATTTCTTGTTAGGGCACCTCTAGGAATGTAATTTATTAAACTTAATTTAAGCTCAAAGTGTAGAAGTATTATTCACTCTCAAAATAGTTGCAACATCATCTCAAGAAAGGCAAAATGTAGATAATTGTTTTTGTCCATACCTAGTTACATTTAATTCTATTTAATTAAATACATATAATCTATTTTAATAATTTCATCATTTGTTCCATTCTATCCTAGATGTAATTATGTATATATCTATTTTTTTTAATTATTAAATTGCCCTTCACTTGATCCCATTAATTAAATAAATATTTATTATTTATTTAGATGATTTTAAAAATTAATTGTATTTCTTTTATTATTGTCCATTCAATCCCACTTTTAAGTTGCTTACATGGATTATAATATAAATTTTCTATCACATGACATTGTTCCCTTTTACATGTTTAATTAAATCTTGTGTGGATTCATTGAATCTAGACACCTCACAAAAGTCAAACTAACTTTTCATCCCATCCATTCATTCTAAACTAAACCTCTTAATCTTAGCCCTTCACATAAGAATGTTGCTTTAATGCACTTCCTAACCCTAGATTATATCCATCATGTGACACTTGTAGCATGACTACAACTTTGAGTTTAACCCTAATTTTCACTCTAATTTTAACCATCCATTATCAATCTATTGTTGCTCTTGATTTTGCCTCTTCAATCATCATTATTTATGCTGTCCAATTTTCTATCTAAGGTGCTGAAGAAATTTCTATGTAGACTTCCATTGCGTAACAAATCAAATGGAATCAGAGTGCAGTTTATTTCAACTCTCAATATAAGCAGAAATAAAGATTTTCAATAAAGGTATTGTGTGTCTATTACATTTATCTTCCATTTTATTTACCTTCAATCTTTTCCGTTCCGTTCATCATCATGATTTTCCCGAGTTTTATTATATGGGGCAAGAAACAGATGTACTGTGTTGGCCATGACAGAATTTTTTTACCTTTATGCTTTAAAAGATGGTCGGAGATGTTATATATGAACTATATTATTGCTTGTGGTGTTGCAGTGATTCGAAACAGAAAAATCCAATCAGGCATGGATTAAAAAAACCCCTAATCAACACATGACGACCCAGCGGCATCAATTTGTGGCCTCAAATTCCACCGATGTGAAATTACGAATATTTGGGCCAAACAGAGAGGAGTATGAGGGAAATCCACTTCATCTTCATTCTGAAATTCTTCAAATGTCGGATTTTTTGAGGGCATTGTTATCAGAGCGCTGGTCTTCGAATATCCGACCTTTTGAAATTTAGGTAACCACTTTTCAATACTTTGGAAACTAAAATGCATTGAGATGATGTATTCTTCTTCTTTTCATTTCTGCAATGTGGATGAATGCCTGGCAATTCTCCCAGTTGCTTCGGAATTACTAGTGGATAAACTTATGCCTGGCATATTTGGAGGTTGTTCGTTGGAATTCAGAGCAAGAGTCTAATATAAGAGATCTATTGTCCTCTTTGAATAGGAGTGTATCGCCCGATTTGAATGCAAGGCTTAATAAACAGAAAATGACATTTTAGATTTTGTCATAGAGAATGTCAAAACAATGATCTCTTTTCTTTCCAGTGAAGAATGTATCGATGAGAGGCAACCAAATATTCGATAAGCAGTGAGTCAATTTATTTTAGAGAATTTGTAGGGAGATGCATCTTCAGGCATTGCAGATGTGTACAGGCAAATCATATTAGAGGTTTTCGAAGCTAAAATTGCTAATATGTGCGAACCTACCATTTTCAATTTTAATGTGTCTAAAGCTAACATTAAAAGTGTTGTGCTGCCTCTCTATGGAAGTGATCCTTCCCTGCTGTGGCCCTTTAATGTAATTGTTGAGTGTGATAGGACGACCATGGAAGCCACAGTGAACCCTGAACCCTGAAAAACTGAAACTGTTCTGCGTATTCTGTTGGGCTGTCTGGAGGCCCTCTAATGTAATTGTTCAGTGTTATTGGATGACCATGGAAGCCGCAGTGAGGATATTATGTGAAAAACTAAACCCTGCTGAAATGGGAAGATAATTGTCGTCCCATCACAGCGCTCAATTAGAGCAAAGGGCCACAGCAGGGCAAAATAAGAATGCTCCTCATCTTCCAGATTTTTTTCAGTATTTGATGTCATAGCAATTGCAATGTTAGCTTTAAATTCCTCTAAAATGATATGCCTGTACATTTCTGCGATCCCTGAAGATTCATCTTCCTGCAAATTTTCTGCTATAAATCTGCCCACCGCTTCTCGAATAATTGGTTGTTTCTTTTCGGCAGTTACAAATGGAAAGAAAACATAGCATTGCTTTGATATTCTCTCTCACAAAGTCTAAATAGTTATTGTTCTGTTTATCAAGCCATGCATTCAAATCGGGCAAGACACTCAAATCGGGCAAGACAATAGATTTCTAATTTTGGACTCTTGCTCAGAGATCCAACGAACAGCTTCCAGATATCTCCTGCATTGTTGCATAAGTTTATCCACTAACAATTCTGAAGCAACAGAGAGAATTACCAGGCATTCATCCACATCGGAGAAACGATGAGTTGAAGTAGAAGAATACATCATCTCAATACATTTTAAATAGTTTTCAAAGGATTGACTAGTGCTTACCTCAATTTCAAAGGGTCGGATATCTGAAGACCAGCGCTCTGATAACAAACTCTTAAAAACTTCCAAAGCTTGAAGAGTTTGAAGAGTTTGAGAATGAAGGCGAAGAGGATTTCCCTCATACTCTTCTCTGTTTGGGCCAAATAATTGTAATCTTACATCATCAGAGTTTGTGGCCCCAAATTGAGGCCACCGGTCAATTTGCTCCTTACCTGTTGAATCCATGCCTAATTTGATTTTTCTTGGAATCACTTCAACAATACAAAAATAATTCAATGCATAGATGACTGCCACTTATAAGATGGTTAACATATAAAACTTTTAATGGTAAAATAGAATAAATATTCTGGTGAATAGTTTCTTCTGATGGCCTTTACCTCGCTTAATAAGTTTTTGAGAAAATCATGATGGAAGATAATAAAAGATTGATCAAATATAATTAAAAAAATTGAAGGTGAATAAAATGGAAGATAATTGCAATAGACATACCTTCATCCAAAATCTTTTTTCTCTTTAGATTGAGTTTTTGATCCAGAATTTGTTCATTAGATTTTGAAGTCATGCCTGATTAGATGTTTGTGTTTCGAATCACTGCAATATGACAAACACTAATAGAGTTCATAGATAACTTCCGACATAGTGCATCTTTCCCACTTGTAATATGGTTAACATATAAAGCCTATAATGGTAAATTACAATAAATATGCTAGGGAATAATTTCTTTGCATGGCTTTTTAGAGAAAATCAATATGAAAGAGAATAAAAGATTAAAGGTAAAAAAAAATGGAGAATAATTGCAATACACACAATACCTTCATCTAAAACCTTTTTTCTCCTTCCCATGCCTGATTGCATTTTTTTTGTTTTGAATCACTGAAACAACACAAGCAATAAATTGAGCCCAATAAGATAATGGAATATTGGATACAAATATATTCAGCATAAATCTATGGAAGAAGATTTAGATAGAAAATTGGACAGCATAACATCATAATAAAAGAAGATATGCAAATGAGGTATGAGACCTCTGCTTTATAGAATTCTCGAGATGCAAAATCAAGCCCTGGGTTATATTGATGATGGATGGCTAAGATTGAATGAAGATTAGGGTTAAGATCAAAGTTGGAGACATGAGACAAGTGTCACATGATGGATTTTATTTAGGGTTAGGAGTTGCATTATGACAACATCCTTATGTGGATGGCTACGATTAAAAGGTTTTGTTTGGAATGAATGGATTAGATGAAAATTTTGTTTGACTTTATGAAAGTGTTTCGATATAATGAATTTAGACAAGCTTAGTCAAAAATGTGAAAGAGGCACTCGTCACATGATGACCCAATTATATATTATGATCCATGTGAATAAATTAATGGCAATGATAAAATATTTTAGAGGTGAATTGTAAAATTAATTAAACAAACTAGCACTTGTACCTATACAAGGTTCAAGGATTAAGGTAAAAAATTTAATGCATTTTAACATTGTGTAACTATTATATAGTATTCATTGAATTTATAAAGAGTTGCCAAAAAATTATTTAACAACAAATTAGAAATGAATATAAACTATTTTCTCACAATTTCTTTGTCATGTTTTAGTCAATTATTAAAAAAAATATTATCATGAAGAAATTGTTAAATTTGGTACTTTCAGATTGAATAAAACTCAAAAAATTAGAATAAGGTTAATTAGCTTATTGTTTTCCAGACCTAAGCATAATAAAGGAAATGAATTGCAAAAGACAAAACACAGTTACCCTAGGAAAACCTCCTAGGAGGAAAAACCCAGGCAAAGGATCCTCAGATCTGATTATGATTTTAATTCAACTGGACATTACATATGATCTGTTGAGGATCTAAAGTTCGCTGCCTTTAATTATGGATCTGTAGATGTCTGATGAAGTTCGCAGGCTGCTACTGAGGATCTGAAGTTGCCTAATGGAGTTTGCTGTCTACTACTGCTATCTAGAGTAGTTCGCAAGTTGCCAGATCCCTGAATATGGAATTCGCTTTTTACCAAAAATACTTTTCATCTCTTGAAATTGTTATGTAATAATGAGAAGCAAGTGCCACATTTATAGGAGACTTATTCCTTTTAACATGTCGGTCTTCTTTTAAACTTAATTAATTATATTAATTCCTTATTAGATAGGGTCAGCCCTATCAACGAGGCATGAAGGGTTTAAGTGAAGCGTGGAACCTTTTTTTGGTGCACCGAAAGGTATTGGGCCAGACCCTATATTAAGGAGGCAGATTCCAATGTTGCCCAAGGCAATTGGAATCCACCAGCCCTAATTACAACCAACACTCCCTCTTAATTAGGGAATAGAATCATAATCATAATCTTCCAGCTTGCACACAAGCATAGACTGGATCCACCTTGCATTGCTCACAAAGGGTTGAGAGGATCCTTTTCTACTATCTTACATTGCCCACAGAGGATGGTCAAAGGTTACAATACCATCTTACATTGCCCACAGAGGATGGTTTAACAATTACACTTTTCTCTGAGAAGTTTACAATACCACCTTACATTGCCCGTAGAGACAATACCATCTTACATTGCCCGCATAGGATGGTTAAGAATTATAGTTCTCCCTGAGAAGTTTACAATACCACCTTACATTGCCCGCAGAGGATGGTTTTATACAATACAAAGTATCACTGAAATTGAGACTCCCTCTCAATCGGAGTTTCATTTTCCACAACACCAAGTCTATCCCTGAAGTACGCAAACTTTACTTTGGATAGAGGCTTGGTAAGGATATCTGCAACCTGCTCATCAATGCTGACATATTTCAGTTGAATGGCACCCCTTTGCACCATATCTCGAATAAAATGATAATGGGTTTCCACATGTTTTGACTTGTCATGAAACACTAGATTGATAGACATTTTAATACAACTCTGGTTATCACAGTGAATAACTGTAGGGTCCCATGGCTGACCAAACAGTCC
This sequence comes from Cryptomeria japonica, assembly GCF_030272615.1. Classification (NCBI taxonomy): domain Eukaryota; kingdom Viridiplantae; phylum Streptophyta; class Pinopsida; order Cupressales; family Cupressaceae; genus Cryptomeria; species Cryptomeria japonica. The sequence goes on along the minus strand of NC_081414.1, from coordinate 655,564,249 downwards.
AGCAAGAAGCTTACGAAGCCACACTGCTTCTCTGGATGCTACACTTGCTACAATATACTCAGCTTCAGTAGTACTCAATGCCACTAAGGATTGCTTTCTGCAGGCCCAAGAGATCACTGCAGAACCCAAGTTGAAACAAATACTGGAGGTGCTTTTCCTATCTTTGATGCTTCCAGCCCAATCTGCATCAGAATAACCTTCCAAAGTTATTGGAGTGTTACGTGGATACTTCAGCCCAAAGCCAACTGTGCCTCGTAAGTATCTTAGAATATGCTTGGCTGCAACAAGGTGAACATGCTTGGGCAAACTCATGAACTGACTAAGAGCATTCACAGCAAAACATATGTCTGGTCTAGTGTTAACTAGATACATCAGTGATCCAATCAACTATCGGTACTCAGATGGATCTGCAAATTCAGAGTTAGCTACCGAAACACTTAACTTCTTTAAGTTAGATTCCATAGTAGTAGACATTGGTTTACAATCCATCATTCTAAATCTTTTCAAAATGTCAATAGTTTACTTTCCTTGACTTAGAAAGATTTCGTTAGATCTTTGCCATACTTCTAGACCTAGAAAATAATGCATTAGGCCTAAATCTTTCATTTCAAATTCTGAAGCTAATTCTTTCTTGCATCTAATAATGAGTTCATCTTTACTAGTCAGAAATAAGTCATCCACATAAAGAACTAGAATTAGCATTTCATCATTGGCTACTTTAAAGTAAATGTTAGGGTCAGCATCATTTTTACAAAAGCCTAGACTTAGCAAATATTTATCAATTCTTTCATACCAAGCACGAGGAGCTTGTTTAAGACCATACAGAGCTTTCTTTAACCTGCACACATAGGTTAATCTATCCTGAATCTCATATCCCTCAGGTTGCTCAATGTAGACTTCTTCCTCAATGACACCATTGAGAAAGGCAGTCTTAACATCCATCTAATGAAGTTTCCAACCCTTAGAAGCAGCAATAGCAATAATTGTTCTAATGGAAGTATATCTAGCAACAGGAGCAAATGTTTCTTCATAGTCTATGCCTGCCTTTTGGGAAAAACCACGTGCTACAAATCTAGCCTTATAATTTTCAATACTACCATCAACATTATGTTTAATTTTAAATAACCATTTAGAGGAAACAATAGACTTACCTTTGGGTCTAGGCACAAGGTCCCATACATCATTCTTGATGATAGACTGATATTCTTCATCCATAGCAAGCTTCCAGGCATGATGACTTAAGGCTTCTTCAACATTGCAAGGTTCAGTTTCAATGAGATTACACATTAAAGAAACATAGTTGGAAAATACCTGAGGTCTCTCGGTTTCATGCAAGGTGCCACTTGGAGCAGCAAATCTTTCAGCTTCTTGAATAGTGTTTCTTACCCAAAGTGGTCTCTTCTTGGTAACGACAATGTCACTAGGAATATCAGTGGGATTCATGGGTTCTGGAGGATCATCATGATCATCTTGAGGTGGAGGTTCAACTTGCTCCCTCTGAATCTCAGGGTTAGTATCAACATTTATATTTTGATTATCATTAGATTCATCAATAGCACAGGAACCTTTCGATTTCTTAAATGCAATGTCTTCTTCAAATTTAACATCCCTACTTACCTCAACATACCTTTGGCCTGGTATGTAAATATTGAATGCTTTGGAGGATTCACTGTATCTGACTAGCATGCCTTTCTTTCTAGAGGGTCCTAACTTTGATCACTTTTCCTTGGGCACGTGAACATAGACGGGACTTCCAAAGATCCTGAGGTGACTAATGTCTAGTTTGAATCCTGTGAAGGCTTCTTCTGGGGTCATGTTCTTTAGAGCACGATGAGGACATCTGTTCTGGATATATACTATTGTTCTAGAAGCCTCAGCCCATAGGAAAGTCTGCAAGTCTTGATTGTGGATCATAGCCTTTGCAACCTCCACAATGGTCCTATTCTTTCTTTCAGCAACACCATTTTGTTGAGGATTGTATGGAACACAAAACTCCCTCTTAATTCCTGACTCAACACAAAAATCATGAAAGCTACCGGAGGTGTACTCACCTCCATTATCAGATCTTAAACATTTGATTCCTTTACCAGAGAGGTTTTCAGTTAATGCTTTAAACTCCTTAAATTTACTTAAGACTTCATCGGATTCTTTAGATTTCAAGAAGTAGATCCAAGTTTTCCTAGAGAAATCATCTATGAAGATTACATAATAAAGGAATCCACTAGGAGATGATATAGACATAGGACCACATAAATCAGAATGAACAAGTTCTAGTTTGTCTTTAGCTCTATTTTCACTTTTATGAAATGGACTTTTAACATTCTTACCAATAGCACAACCTTTACAAGTGTTATCATGAATTTGACTGAGTTTAGGCATACCTTTGACTAACCTTTCAAGGAATGGAAGGGCTTGATAATGTAGATGTCCAAGTCTTCTATGCCATAATTCACATGATTCCGGGGCCTCATTAATGAGGGCTTGAATAGGGTTAGTAGAAAGCTTATAAAGACTATCATATCTATGGCCAATTATATGAGCAAATTTAAAACTATCTTTCTTAGGCCAAGCAAGAACTTTTCCTTTAGAAAACGCAATTTGATAACCTTTATCTTCTAGAGCAGAAATGGAAATTAGGTTTCTTTTAATTCTAGGAACAAACAATATATCACTAAGATGCAAGGAAATACCAGAATCTAATTTTAGAGAAGTAGAGTCAGAACCTCTTACCGAATAACAAGCGTCATCACCAATTACCACGTGAAGGCTGGTATCCTTTTCTACTAGGCCTGAAAGATGATCACAGTAACCTGTGATGTGTCTGGAGGCACCACTGTCAATCAATGCACATAGGTTTATTCTCTTTTTTTAGAGAAGGAGGAATGTGAGAAGGTCTAATAGGTTGAAAGAAAGGAGATGTCAGACACTTCCCTTTGCAAGATGTAGGAGCTAGGACTACAACATAATGAGGAGGAATATAAGGTGTAGAAAGGAGATAGGGTCCATCACGAGGAGTAGGAGTAATAGGTCTAGGATCTCTAGGCTTACTCAAAGATAAGATCATCTCATTCTTCCACTTTTGATAAGATTGAAAGAGAGAATCACTACGAGGCTTAAAAGGCTCAACTTTTTTATGCCAAAAATAATCAAAGTTAACATATCTATGTCTCACTATGGGTTGATACATGCTATGATTGGTTGTTATGATTTTGTCATAAGGAGGGAATTTTAAGCATTTATGAATAGTAGAAGGCATATATTTCATGGACGAGAGCCAAGGATGTCCCAACATCACACAAAATAGATCCAAAGTAGGAATAATAGAAAAAATGATATCTAAGCACTTAGTACCAACCTCAACAAGAATAACTTAATAGAACCAATCATAGGGTAAGAGAAACCATCATACACCTTAACCACTACATCCAATTTATCATATGTGACTTGATGCAATTGTAAAGTATAAAGATATTCTTTAATTATCACATTCACCATACATGTTGGATCAATAAGAACCCCTCGTGAGAGTTTTCCATTGATATTCACAGTGATATATAGTGGTCCATTAGGTGCATTAATAGTCGTACTAGGATCAAAGGTAATGCATAGGTGCTTTGGAGGTTTAGGTTTATAAAAAATATTCACCACATTCAAGGCCAAGGTCATTGGGAGAAAAATCAAGATGCTCTGACTCAACCATATTAGTAGAATGGGAAGGAAAAGGATTCGTAAAGATTTGGAGATTTTGATTAGGAGGAGCTACAAATTTGTTTCCTTTGTCATTTACACCTACTACGAATATGGTATTGTTATCAATAAAGCCTTCAATCTTAATCCTTAATGAATAACACTTTCCAATGCCATGACTAGGTAGAAAAGGTTTGGATGTATCAATTGACTTGATGGGAGGAAGTTTCAACACTATTTTTAATAATTGTGTCATAATATTATGCAAAGACTTGGAAAGAAGAGTAAATTCTTTTCTAAAGTATTTGGATAAAGGAGGTACATCTGATGTCGCAGCTGCTACTTGATTATTGATGTTGTCATTGAAATTGATGTATCCCTTGTTTGTTTTAAACTTCACAAAAGATTGTTGAGTGTGTTTTCATTCTTATCAACTTGAGCCATTGAAGGTGATGATTCAAATTGACACACTTAAAGCTAGGATAATTATGAAGCATTGTGCACAACTGCATAAAGGAGAAAACTTTGAAAAGAGAAGTTTATTCTTAATGTCTTTTTGTAAATTAAAAAAAAAATTCTTTGAGAATATTGATTAGACATAGGATAAGAAATTTGAGAATACAAATGTTTATATCTACCAATAAAATTAGTTACTTTTTCTTTAACACCTTGCTTACAAAGAATCAAATTAGTCGAAGTAATTTTAGGACCAATATTATTGTGAAATTATTGAATGAAAGCATTAGATAATTATTGAAATGATGTAATATAACAAGGAGGCAAAGAACAATATCATTGCAAAGCTTATTCCCTAAATTTTCTAGTAAACAATTTAGCCAAAAGGCTTTGATCATGAGAAAAGTCACTACACAAAGTTTGAAATTTTTTCACATGACCCAAGGCATCACTTTTTCTATTGTAAAGCTCCAATTGAGGGACTTCCATATGTTTAGGATGGACAACATGGACAATGTCATCAGATAATGGGCTCACAACATCAAATGTGGGTACATTACACTTAGATTGGGTAATGGAAGATAGTTGTTGTTGCAAGGATGAAATGGTTTGGGCTAAGTTGTTGATTCTTGTTTCGGTGCATGGATTGAAATTGGACATATTGGATTGGGATGGAGGAGTAAAATTGTTGTATGTAGGTTGAGGTTGGAGTAAGTAGGTGGAACACTATGATATGTAGGTATGAGAGATGATTGGGTCACAAATGCAAGACTCATGGATTGAGGTACATGAAAGAATTTTGATTCACAAAGTTTCCCCCTTGAGTAACATGTAACATGTGTAGGATTAATATTTTGTGTGGAAGTTGTCATGATAGAAGATGTGAATATAGGCACTAGGCAAGGACTTTACCATATGAATAGAATGATTAAATTATCTAGTATCTTGAGTATAACCAAGGACATGAACACAAATTTCCATAGGAATTATATTAGTGTCAACAATATAAGAAAGGGCACACAATATATCAACACCAAGTTTATCACTTTGTACCATTCTTTTTAATCCTTGAATCAATGGGATTGCCTCACTTTTGGGGTATTGCTGACTCTTCCATTGTTCGAATTCATTGTCAATCTTCTCCAATTGATCAATTAAAACCCTAGTAGTGATTCATCCACATCATGAGAATTATGAAAAGAATGGGGATAAATGACATCATTTATTGGATTAGAGGAGCCACCAACATTATCATGAAATAAGTTATCCAAATTAGGATCCATATCCTTAGTAATTAAACCTTGGGAAGCCTTAATTCTACAAATTCTTCTCATTGTAGGTAGGACTAATGGTAGTAAAACTCATGCACAAAGGAGGGAAATTTAAATTACAAATTAAAATTTGTGATTAAACAATGCAAAATTTTATAAAAAAGATTGATTAACCAATGAATTAAGCAATTTGATTTGTGACTTTTAAAGATAAATGCATATAGATCATAGAATAGCATATCATAAAGATTAGATGTAAAAATTGATTTAAAAATTATGCAACCCACATGTAAGTTTAGAATTATAAATTAGGGATTTTGTAAATTCAACTACTAAATTTATGTGATTCACTTGAAAATTAAATCTATGAATGAATTTTTTTTTTAATTGGAAATTGCATATAAGTAATCATATCTACAATAATAAATCTAAATTAGACAACCCACAAGCTCAATTTTAGAATTGAAAATTAGGGTTTTGTGAATTTAACTTGTAAATTTATGTAATTCAATTAAAAATTAAACTTGCAAATGTAAAATTGAATTTGAAAATACATAAACACTCAAATATAAGAAAATAAATCAGAAATTAAGAGTTTAAGATGTCGGGACCACCAAAATATGATGTGGTGAAAAATTAGGGTTTCACCAAATGATATAGTAAAGCCTTGAATTTTACTTAGAAACCAATTACATTAAAGAGGGGTGAACACAATAGACCTACCCTCAAATCAACAAGGATATGGCTAATAATTTCTATTGGACTCACTGGATTAGGATTTGGTACACACTTTTAAGTTGAATTGTGAAAATACTGAAATTAGGTTAAACGTGTTGAAATTTAAGTAATTATGCATAAACAGTGAGCTAAAGTCATTAGATATAGCTAGGAACTTGGATCTGAGCTATATGAGGGTGTTTGGATCTATTCCCAAAAGGTAATCCTGAAAAATCCGGACCAAAATGCTTGTTTCTCTTGTCCTTCTCACTTTTTGTTATCCAAAGGGGAACTTGTTTGTCTCCATGAATAAATTCAATCCTAAGAATTACACCTTTGTACATGTTCCTGCACATAGTAGAAAAGAGAAATTGGTTTGGAATAGGGTTTTACCTTACGTCAAACCCTGGTTTTGGAATTAACCATGAAATAAAAATGAAATGTAATTGAATTGTTGTAGTGGAAATGATTTCCTTTTGAGAAAAATGTTGAATAATATCTTAAACAATAATGTTATACCTTTTTATGGCTTTTTTTTGTCTACACAAGGAATTAGGGTTTCATGTAGTCTTCATAAACATAGTTAATGAACATCAACTCCAATGATTGAATCTTGACCTTACTTCTACTCCAATGATTTAAAGAAGATTGATTTCTTGGTCACTTGAATTTGAATGATTGCTTGATTTCTTGAATTTTCCAATTGATCGAATGGATATCAAAATGAGAGTGGTAAACCTCCTCTTATACATGCTTGTCGAAAACAACTTCATTTTTTGACATGAGCTGACATGAGATGTAGGCTCCCGCTATAATCATGTTACCATCGAGAGGGCCCAAAATGGGCCCTAATTGGGAGGACTATAGTGTTAATGACCTGGTCTTGACCAATCAGGGACATAGGAAGTTGGGGAATAAAGTGTGCATGTTGAAAATTTTGAGCTTAGTGCATGGTGTGAGCAGAGTCAAGGCTTTGATCAGACCTTGGGACATGAATGCCAAGGTGATGGCTAAAATGAGGGAAAAATTGGAAGAGAGTGCAATCTTGGATGCTACACTCTCATGCCCACCTCTCATTTGTTTCATATTAAAAATTTTCCTTTCTTTTGAATCATTTGAACATCCCCTAATTTTTGACTCTTGACTCGATTTTTCCTTAAGTTGTTCATTAGAGTTAGAGTTGTAGGATTTCCTCTACTTGGGTACTTGTTTCCTATGATCCTAATCAAACATGTTTAAATTTTTTCAAATCATATTTGAAAATTCTAAACATCCCTTCACATCATGTATTCTTCACCTACTTGAAGCTCCTAATTCTAAAACCTTTTCATTAAGTACTCTTTTAGAGTTGGATTTTTAACTTTCCATCTCCCCAACTACTTTTCATAATGTATGTTTGATTCCAACCTATGACATTCTAAAATTATCTCAACTTTTTGGGATTGTTTTATTAGACTCCCCCCATTCCACACACCTTAATTGTATTTGTTATCTTTGACCATTGAAGTTTGACACTCCAACACATTTTACTATCCAAACTCACCTACCCCCTATACAGACTAAAGATAATCTATGATTAAATTAGGTATAGTGAACACTACAAAAATGTTTGTCCACCTAGAAATCATTATTCATCAAAGGGTTTATATTTTCATATACTAGTTATGATAATAATGACAAAATTAATCCAAAATTTCATAAGGGATTTGTTGAAACTCTAAAGTAGCTTGTTCTTAATTTTTTTAGGAATCATTATTTAATCAAAATGGCATAAATTTGAGTATATTTAAATGTATTTCTACCTCATATTGCATTTAATATCACACTTAAGGTTTTTAATCCTAATGGTTTTCAATTCATCTCTTAGAAAAATATTTGTAATAAACTTTGTAGCTCAACCATACCATATTGCTCCAAATTCAAAGGCATCATTAATGTAAAATAAATTTGTGTGTTTGAATACTGTTACTCATTTATTCCTATGATATGTTTACTCACTTCCTATTAGTTATCATGTGATTTTGAAATTAATCCTAATACAACAAATAGTGAGTTGGCCATGATGGGTTTTCTCACATCATCTAGGTTTTTATCATTCTTAGATTATCTACAAGTTGTATATCAAAATGATAGTTATACATATACTAATTTAACTTTTCATGTAATGGTTAGTCATCTACGAGTCTACTAATCTATAAATTAATTCTAGTGCATTAATAGATGTGCAATTGAACTATAAATCAATTGAATATATTATATTAATAATATATATATATATATATATATATATATCTTTTATAACAAATATTTCCACAATAGTTTGTAATGAGTTAGGGGAATATAAAGTCACAACTATATATATCCTCTCACCGGATTAAATAGTGCTAAAATTAAAATAGGGTTCTATTAATGTATTGAATATTTTCTTTTTTAATTTCATATTCATGATTTAATTGCCCAATGGAGTAGGCACTGATCCATATTTGTTCAAGGTAAAACACTTTTATTTAAATTGTGTCACTTTTCTAGTTTGTTGTTGGAGTAGATTAGTGTTAGTTTAAGTTATGTATGTTTTTAATGATTTAATATTGTTAATTAGGGAATTATTTTAACCTATCCTAAATTTCAAATATTAAAAAAAAAAATTTAATTATATCGAAAACTTGCCACAATGTATGAAAAAATGAATGATTATTATAAGAGGTTATAATATTTCTTGAGCCCATAGATGCATATGCAATGTGTATTATTAGCTATATATAACTCTAACTTGGCTAGTTGATCTTAACCCAGTGACAAATATTTGGGGATATATCAACTAATTATTGTTGTATTTTTATATTTTAATAGATGTAAAACATTGTTTAGGAGACCTCTAGGAATATTGCATTACACTTAAGTTAACCTTAAATTGTATAAATATTAACCACTAAAAATAGGCCTTCAACCATCCAAAAACTATTAATTAGTGACAAAGAGAGGCAAAATGTAGACAACTATTTTTGTACATAACTTATTATATATCCCTATGGGTATTGGCATGGTGTGATGGTGAAGTTATGGTGTAGTTATTCTTTCCATAAAGATTCATAGTTTTGGGTCAAAAGCATTTACCTTTTCTTTTTCAAAACAAACCATCATATATCCTATTATTTATTTATTAGTTATGATTTATTTGATTATTTACATACCATTAATTAAATACATATTTATTTTTAGTCGATAGAATATTTTTAACAACTCAGATTGTCATCACTCCATTCATCCCATTAATTATTATTTATTAGATTATTTTACATATCGTTAATTAAATAAATATATTTAATATTAGTCAATAGACTTCCCTTGAGAGAAAACCTCACCATTATAAACATCTTGAACAACTTAGATTGTCATCATTCCATTCATTAAATACTTTGACTGATGGGATATTTAATTATTACATTGGGTGGTCGCTAAGACCTCACTCAGGCATGATTGGTTAAATAATGACGAAAAAATTGTGAGAAAATAGTTTATATTCATTTTTAATTGGTTGTTGAATAATTTATTATAAATTCAATGAATGCAATAGTATCATAAGTTAATCTATTTGACATGATTTATATAAGATTTATATTGGTTGTAATTAGGGCTGGCAGATTCCAATTGCCTTGGGCAACATTGGAATCCACCTCCTTAATATAGGGCCTGGCCCAATACCTTTCGGTGCACCCAAAAAGGTTCCACGCTTCACTTAAACCCTTCACGCCTCCTTGAAAGGGCCAACCCTATCTAATAAGGAATTAATATAATTAATTAAGTTTAAAAGAAGGATGACATGTTAAAAGGAATAAGTCTCCTATAAATGTGGCATTTGCTTCTCATTATTACATAACAATTTCAAGCAGATGAAAAGTATTTTTGGTAAAAAGTGAATTCCATATTCAGGGATCTAGCAACTCCATTAGGCAACTTCAGATCTTTAATAGCAGCTTGCGAACTTCATCAGACATCTGCAGATCCATAATTAAAGGCAGCGAACTTCAGATCCTCAACAGCAGCCAGCAAACTTCATCAAGACATCTGCAGATCCATAATTAAAGGTAGCGAACTTCATAAGAGGCTGCAGATCATATGTAATGTCCAGTTGAATTAAAATCATAATTAGATCTAAGGATCCTTTGGCTGGGTTTTTCCTCCTAGGAGGTTTTCCCAGGGTAACTGTGTTTTGTCTTTTGCATTTCATTTCCTTTATTATGCTTAAGTCTGGAAAACAATAAGCTAATTAACCTTATTCTAATTTTCTGAGTTTTATTCAATTTGAAAGTACCAAATTTAACATGGTATCAGAGCTAATTGGTTAGATCAATCTTTAGATTTAAAATTCAGTACACCTTTATTTCCAGATTGCTATAGCTTTTGCAAATCAGGTCAATGGGGCTGAAAGTTGAAGATAGGCTTGATGGGAATCTAAATTTTACTGCATGGAAAGTTCGAATCAAGTTGGCTCTTGAGGAAGAAGATCTTCTCCAATTCATTGAAGCGAAAGAGCTAACCGAGCCTTCGGATGCAGCTGAGTTGAAACAATTCAAAAGGGATGCTATCAAAGCCAGGAAGATTCTCATTGATTCAGTCAAAGACCACCTCGTCACCTCTATTGCTTCATTCACCACTGCAAGGGAAATGTTTAGCCACCTACAAGGTACATATGAAGTTAACAATCTTAGTAGGGAAATTACATTAAGACAACAACTACTTAATATCAAAATGGCTAAAGAAGATTCTGTTATTTCCTACTTCATAAAAATTTCAGAACTAAAGAATCAGCTAGGTTTAATTGGCCATAACATGGAAGATAAAGACCTTGTCATGATTCCCCTTAATGGTCTACCTCACTCTTGGGAGTCATTTTTCCAAACCGTAAGTGGTCGGTCAGAGTTACCTACTCTTGATAACCTTAAGAATGATTGCATCCAAGAAGAGTCTTGCCTCTTCACAAGGAGTCAATCCAAGAGCCCCCATGTAGATGAACATCACATGCTTGCAGCTCAATGCAAGAAAAGGGGAAATTGGAATCAAACTTATCCTAAAAGAAATAGGGATTCCAGATCCTTTAGTTCCCAACACCCTTGGAAGAAACCAAGAGATGCCTCACATGTGTGATGTTTTAGATGTGACAAATTCAGTCATTATGCTAAGGAATGTCAGTTTAACCCTAACCAAAGTGAAGCAAACCTAAATGAAGTCTCAGAACAAAATGATGACTTCTTATTCATCTCCGCTCTATCTAGCACCTCAACTAAAACTAAAAGAAACAATTGTGTGAGGGAACACCGACAAAGATGCCATGCTAGGGCTCGTGAACTTTATTCTCAAACCTTTGCCCCCACAAAGACATCGTACATTGACTTGGTCCCATTTTTCTAGCCTTCATCTAACCATAAGGAGGAATTTCAACCTAAATCTCCAAGATTAAAAATTATTGAGAAAGATGATGGTTCATGTTCTATTCATATTAGAGATCCTATTTTTATCAATCTTGACAAAGAAAAGGATGAAAATGATGTTCATGCTAACAATGATGATACTAATGATTCTAATGATTAATATCATCATGTTGATGTTGACTTTGATTAATCTAAACAATTTTCAAAAGCATTATTCTTACCTCTTGGTAACAGACAAAGTGGTTTGTCATTAGAGAATGGTCCTTGTTTGAAACTTGCAATAGCTCCATCTGCCATGCTCGAAGTTACTCCTCTTTCATCTTGTCCATCTTCCCAAAAATATGTTCAAAAAGATTGGGAGGTGGATGATTTTCTTAATTAGCTTCATTCATGCCATAGATTCTCTCTCTCTCCTCTCTTGCTTGTTCGTAACATTCCTTCATTTATTTCTCAATTCTTCTATTTGTTGTCCTTAGTTTTGCTTACTTGAGGATGATGCAAAGCTGTGAGATCTCTTTTGATCTCTTCCATGTTGACTCAAAAGATGCATGTGCCCTTCTTCAATTATGGTTCTACTTACTTTGGGGGATGAGTTAAATTCAATGAAAATATATATACATTATTTATCATAAGAGCATACTAATCCCAAATTTAGTAGAACCCTTATATGTTTTCTGACCATTATGCTTTGATTTTTCTTTTTTTGGGGGGCATATCATTGTGGTAACATTTTTTTTTATGCATGCTACCTTAAAGAAATTTCTCCCAATGAGACATATGCAATCAGTTTAACGTGGGGGAATACACTTTGCTCATTGTTTGACTTTTTGCATACACTTTCACATATCTTAATACTCAAGTTACTTTGCAAGATGACCCTTTTTCTTTGTAATTTGGTATTTTTTTTTTATGATTCAAAGTAAGTGAACCCTACTAGGCTCTAGTAGTCATTATATTTCTCTCTATCTCTTATGATGTCCCTTTTATCTTGATATTGAAGTAGTAAGATCCTAAATCCCATTGGAGGCTTGGTGTATCTTGTCTCTTTGGTGGCTTCATAAAAGCTTTTCAGAGCAAACCTTTGTACTTCACTGAGAGAATTTTCAGTCTCATATTGTTGCTAAAGTGGAGGTTAAATGTAGCATCCTAAATTATACTTAGTTACAATTTTGTCCTAATTTGGGCCCTCACCTTGGTGTTTGTGTCTCAAGCCTTGATTGGAGCCCTAATTATTTTCACACTATGCACTACGCTAAAAATTTTCATCATGCACACTTTATTCCCCAAATTCTTGTGTCCTTGATTTATCAAAACCAAGTCGCTAGGAATTTGGTCCTCAAAGACTAGACCACCTAGTGCTCTAGTCCTCCCAATCAGGGCCCATTTTTGGGCCTCGCAACGGTAACATGATTATAGCAGGGACCTCGATCTCACATATCATCTCATGTCAAAAAATTAAGTTATTTTTTGACAAGCATGTATGAAAAGAGGTTTACCCATCTCATTTTGATATACATTCGATCAATTGAAAAATTCAAGCAATCAAGCATTCATTCAAATTCAAATGATCAAGCAACCAGTATTTTTTCAATCATTGGAGTAGAAGTAAGGTTAATATTCAAGCATTGGAGTTGATATTCATGTTCTATGTTTATGAAGACTACATGAAACCCTAAGTCCTTGTGTAGATAAATAAAACTCCATAAAAAGGTATAACATTAGTGTTCCAAACATTTTATGTCATTCCCCTCAAAAGGAAATCATTTCCATTACAATAATTCAATTACATTTAATTTGGTTAATTCCAATATCAGGGTTTGACCTAAGGCAAACCCCTATTCCCAACCAATTTCCCTTCTCTACTATGTCTAGGAACACATACAAAGTTGTAACTCTTAGGATCAATTTTATTCACAGAGATGAATAAGTTCCCCTTTGGATGGCAAAAAGTGTCGAGGACCAAAGCGATGGCCATTCTAGTCTCGACATTTTTTGATGACCTTTAGGAATAAATCCGAACACCCTCATATTTCTCATATCCAAGTTTGCAACTCTATCTGATGATTGTAGTTGATTGTTTATACATAATTACTGGAATTTCAACACATTTACCCTAATTTCAGCATTTTCACAATTTAAATTAAAAGAGGGTATTAAAACCTAATCCAATGAATCCCATAGGAATTCTCAGCTCTATCCCTAATGATTTGAGGCTAGATCTATAGGGTTCACCCCTCTTTAATTTAATTGGTTTCTAAGTAAAACTCAAGGGTTTTACTATATCATTTGGTGAAACCCTAATTTTTCACTACATCACAGAGAGAAAAGGCATACCAAGAAGGTGAAGTTTGATGAATTGATAAGAGTAGAGGGAAAAGGTGAAGATGAGTGAAAGATATATCAAGATGGATAAAACTACAAGTTTAAATTTCCAACAACTCGAATAGAGATAGGCTTTGATTAGAAATTACCTCAAAATTACAACTTTTTTACTTCTTGCAACTATTAGCACATGGGGAATGACACAAGGAAATAATTACAAAAAGTTGAATCACATGGGATATCAACTTATACTATCTTGTAGTGGTTATAAGTGATTATTTTAAACTGATTAATAAATAGAGAAGGCGAGGGACAAGAAAAATGGAATTACACATTGAAGTCCCAACAAGGGTAATAAAAATAATAATTCTATATCATAACACTTAAGAGTTATTAGATATAGTTAAAATAGAAGTGATGCTCATATACCGATTCTCTTCATGTGATAATAAATCCATGGTATATATTGACCATCTTTGATATCATCATTACCTATCCTATTGATTCTTACTTCTACTCTATTCTATTGTTAATTCTTATTATGAATTAGTAGATGTAAGCTAGAAGATGGATTAAGAGAAAGTCGAAGGCCATTTTGATGTGTATGTGAATCATGGGTGTGATAAGTGTTACCATATTCATGGGAATGGATGGATAGTGGTGGATGAGATAGCAATGAAGGTAATATAGAAGAGTATGGGAAATTGGTGAAAGGATAAACAATGGATAGTGTGTAATAGTGTAGGTACGATCAAACTACTACAGGGTTATAAAATGGTAGTAGGAGTAATGTAGAGTATGATCTAATGGTAGTTTTGGCTAGATTTAGAAGGTTTTGAGGTAATACAAATACGATTTCAATTATTTCTAGACTCGTATATCCATTATATAAAATGTAAAGAGACCTAATTCATGTCTAATATTCTTAAAAAAACTATAAAAGTGTAAAATTTCATAAAATTAAAAGATAAATCCTTGAGAATAGGATATTTTAATATTATTATAAGAATATATGATGGAACCTTGAATTATAAAAAATATTTTGAGAGGCTGTACAAACAAGGTAATAGTAGGAGATAAAAGTGTGAATCATATTCAAATTAGATTCAAATGAGATAAAGACGATGACTTAAGTGAGTAACATAATGGTTGTATATATAAGAATGTATATAATTTAGTATAATTTAATTTATACTTTTTGTACAATGCATATCTAATTTCTCCCTTTTTATTGCATCACATAAAGGCTTACTGCATATAACATAATATTAAACCTTGGATTCTTCTCAATGTTTTTGTTTCATCACATGGGAGAGGAAGATGTAGTATATCCCATAAACAAAGTAGATGAAGCAATTTTAGTACTAATAGTTGTTTAGGATGAAAATGGAGCAAGGTATTATTAGGGTTAAGATGCACTTTCACACAAACATTAGAATATCAAGCCACAAAGATGTGAGTGAATTTGACTAACTCTTGACAAAGAGAGTCAAATGGTACATTAGGGATTCTATTCCTTTCCTTCTTTGGAAACGGTATGGATTTGAAATGATATTCAACTAAGATCTAGATATGATGAAAATAAAAATCTAAAATATTATAACAAACTAATGCACAGAAAAAAAAAAAACTTCGTAACAGGTATAGAAATGAACTTTAAATATTGAGGTGCACCTGCTACTAAACTCTAGGGCCAAATTCACTTCATCGGGTCACCCAAATTGCTCTGGTCTTCTAACTTTTGCACATAAACTCAACGAAAACCTTCTAATACCTTATACTCTACTCACCCAAAATTTGGTGTAGACTTCTAAGGACTAGGATTCCTGGAGTACCCTGGTCTTTGATAGGGGAGCCTAAAGTGCCTTGATCTAGGGTATTTTTGTCCTAATTTATGGTACTAATCTATATATGCCTGAGGATCTTTTGTCTTTGTCACAAACCTATAGTTGCACTTGCAAAATAGAAAGAGGGTAGGGGGGCATGGCTATATAAAGGTTTTCCTTTCTTAACCACCTATTTTGGTGATTTCCACCTCCTCAAATTGTAAGTACTTAAATTGGAATAGTGTGTGTTATCTTGAACCTTAAGTGTGTCTAAGATTGCTATGAGCTAAAGTGCATAAATCAAATCTAGAGTCTACTCAAATATACTAGAGGAAAAGCCTAAATGATATGATTTGAGTGCAATAACATATTAATTACATAACCTGAACAAAAAAATATAAATCTAAAGCTTAATGAAATAAATGTTGAGAACAATATGAAACCATACCAAATCCCTTAAGAAGAGGTACAATCCAATCATTGGTTGATAATTCCCTATTTTCATCCAATATCTCTTGAATCTTCTATGGTTAATGAATGTTGATGAAGATTTGATGATGAAATTTTTTTAGATCTGAAATTCCTCCTAAAATTAGCACCATTACTTCATAAGGATATCTCCAATTGTCACCTTCAATTGATAATTTTAGATAGATATCACAGATTAGGAAAGAATTACTATGTATATGAGATTCCAAGTTTAATTTTATGGATAGTTGACTTAGATTTTTTTTTTTTGCATAGAGATAGATTTGAATAGGATATGACTACCTTTTTATCCTCCTACAACTCATAGATAAATTTGTCAGATTGGGATGCTCGAGGTGCACCCATCCAAACAATTTTAGGCCAACTTCTTAGGGGTGCAAGATAATAGGATCCTAATGCCAAAAAACCAAAAATCTATTTGATAAAGTGTTGCAAAACTCATTTACAACCAGATTGTATAACTGTATCAAAATCGTATTTCAATATACATCACCAAGCTGGAGCTTGGTGCAAGGGTTGGTGCCCTAAATCTTTTTAATTCATTGTTTCACTTGTGAGGCTGGATTGGAGTAGTAGTCTCCAACAACATTTCTCATCGATTTTTCCCCATATTCTGTTTTCCTCGTACATCTGGTGTTGTGGGTTGAATTTATGTGTTTTTTTTTTTGGTATCCTCATTTGTCTTACCAGTTTGACTGTTTAAGTGATTAGGATAATAATTGGTATTCTAAGCTTTTTTTAAAAAGGAAAGGAATTTAGGAACCACTGATTCACCCCTCTCTTAGTGGTAGATTGTGTTCAACATAACCTTGGCCCAAATATGGGGTATGACAAGGGCGTGGCACCTTGGTCCTCACCAAGACCATGGTACCACGTTGTGGTCCTCCCGAATTGGGGCCTATTTTGAACCCTTTTCCCTATTAAAAATTTGAGATGAAACCTTTCCTTGTGTCGGCCTATGTCAAAAAATTAACGTTGACGATGGGAATGCATGTAAGGAGTTCTTTCCCTCTCATTTGGATAGAAGAGACATAAGTGGATTTAAATTCTCTTTTACCATTTAATTAATCAATTTAATTAAATCTAAAGTCTTCTTTTATCATTCTACACATCATTAAATTGGGCCCTTTACCCTAACTGTGTCTCTTTTTATTCCTTCAATTAATTAATTCATCAAAATACCTAATTAAATCTTATTTAAACCTTCAATGCCCAATTCCACATATCTAAACTCCTTTAATTACCGCACCCACTTGGGGATCACCTTATCATCACAATACCTTGCATCCCTAAAAAATTGGAAAAAACTTTGGTTGGACCGATGTGAATCACATCAATCCCTACTTTTTCTCCTTGATTTTTGGGATCGTGATTTGGTTGTATTATAATTTTCAAACCTAACTTGGTGTGAAAATATATCATTTCTAGGTCGGCCTATGATAGAAAACAACCTTTTCTTTCCTCATTTGAAGGGATCCAATCCATCCACAAGAAATTGAAGGGAGCCTCATGCGAAGTGAAAGTGTGAATTATATGAAGTCTTCTCAAGAATTCATCAAGTATACATCAACCATTTTGGAGAAACTTTACATCATTCATTTGAAAGCATGTGCATGTGATTGGGGTTTTCCCATGTGCATGCCATTTCATACAACATATGTGATTATATCAAGAAGAAAAGCATCATTATAAGTCATTGTAGATCGAAGGTATTACCTTTCCATTATTTATTTCAAGCATTTGCAATATTTCATTCAAGGTTAATTCCAAAACAAGGTTTGACTTAGGCAAACCTTATTCCCAACCCCTTTGGTCTTCTTTTTGTGTGCAAGAAATAGCTATGGAGCTGCTCTCTTCAAATTAAGCTTTGTTCACATAGATGAATCATACCCCTTTGGTGTGAAAAAAGTCTGATCGCTCATGATACTTTTTGGGTAATTTCAGGGAGTAAGTTCATTTTTGACTTGTATTGCTCAAATCTAGGTGCGTGTAAAAATCTTGCATCTATCGCTCGTTGTTTTCTCAGTTTTACCTTCAATTTTTAGCATTTTACCCTATTTCAACAATTCAACTCACAAAAGAGGAACACACATTCAATCCAAATTCACTTAGCATTTAGTCTTGATGTGATTCATGACTAGATCTAGTGGATTCCCCATGCCCTTTTCAATGTAATGTCCTCTAAGTGAAAAATTAGTGGTTTTTATTCTTTTGGGTTGAAATCCTAATTTTTTCCACATTACACAAATGAATTGAAATTATTATATAATAGTGTATAAAGGGTTTTTATTGTATATATTTTATATTGAATATCTCCATGACAGTTTGTAAAACTTCTATGGAATGCAACGTCACAACTATTTATTTCTTCTCACCACATTCACTTGTGCAACTATAGTAGAAGTTTGATGTATGTATGAAAACATATTATACATTACAAATACTTTGTAATGGTCATATTTTCTTGCACAAGAGTCATTGTAGTTCTGAGATAGATTATTGCATATGCACATTATATTTTATATAAATTTTGGTTTTCTTGAAATAAAAAATATGATTCTATTGATGTTGTATTGAATATATTCCATTTTAACTTGGTATTCATAATTTCATTACTTAATGAAGAATTTTGGTTAAATATTATAATTTTTATATCTAGTTGTAGGAGTAGATTTGTGTTACTTAAAGTTATGTATGTTCTTCATTATTTAGCATTGTTAACCAAGAAATTATTTTAAGTTATCCTAAATGCTAAATACTCAAATAATTATCTTTAGACCTTTTCACAATCTATGAAAATTAATTGATTATTGTAAGGAGTTGTAAGATTTCTTGAATTCATAAATGCATCTACAATGATCTTTACCTAGTCACAAATACTTATGGTCAAGTACTAATTTGGGTATAGTTACTAATTGTTGTTATAAAATCTTTTAAGGGCACCTCTCTGAATATAATTTATTAAGTTTAATTTAAGCTCAAAGTGTATCAGTATTATTCACTCTCAAAATAGTTGCAACATCGTCTCAAGAAAGGCAAAATGTAGACAATTGTTTTTGTGCATACTTAGTTACATTTAATTCTATTTAATTAATTACATATAATTTATTTTAATAATTTCATGATTTCTCTCATTCTATCCTAGATGTATTTATGTATATATCTATTATTTTTTAATTATTAAATTGTCCTTCACTTGATCCCATTAATGAAATAAATATTTATTATTTATTTAGATGATTTTAAAAATTAATTTTATTTCTTTATTATTGTCCATTCAATCCCACCTTTCAGTTGTTAACATGGATTATAATATAAATTTTCTATCACATGACAATTTTCCCTTTCACATGTTTAATTAAATCTTGTCTGATTCATTGAATCTAGACACTTCACAGAAGTCAAACTAACTTTTCATCCCATCCATTCATTCTAAACTAAACCTCTTAATCTCAGCCCTTCACATAAGAATGTTTCTTTAATGCACTTCCTAACCCTATATTAAATCCATCATGTGACACTTGTCACATGACTAAAACTTTGAGTTTAACCTTAATTTTCACTCTAACCATCCATTATCAATCTATTGTTGCTCTTGATTTTGCCTCTTGAAAATTCTATAAAGTAAAGGCCTCTCACATCATTTACATACCTTCAATCATCATTATTTATTGTGCCTAATTTTTTTTTCTAATTTTCTATCTAATCTTCTATCTAATCTATTATTTCTCTTGAGAATTCTATAAAGTAAAGGCCTCTCAGACCATTTACATATCTTCAATCATCATTATTTATGCTATCCAATTTTCTATCTAAATATTCTTTCATAGCCTTATGCTGAAGAAATTTCTATCTAATCTTCCATTAGGGAACAAATCAAATGGAATCAGAGTGCACTTTATTTCAACTCTCAATCTAAGCATAAATAAAGATTTTCAATAAATATTATAGTTGTGCAATCTAAGGTTTCAATCAACTTAGGAGTGATGTGCAAGGCTTTCAACATATGGGCAACATATTCATCTTCCAATACCACCTTAGAATATTTCTTTGAACCTCCCACCAAGGAATCACCTAACAACATACCAACATTACCTAAGAAGGAATGGAGGAATGAAAATAGTCTCGATAGGTTGGAAATCCCCATTCCCATCTAAACCAAACATTCATATAGCTAAGATTTTATGAATATTTCACTAAATTATTTATTGAAATGATAATCATAAAGGTATTGTGTGTCTATTACATTTATCTTCCATTTTATTTACCTTCAATCTTTTCCTTTCATTATCATGATTTTGTCGAGTTTTATTACATTGGGCAAGAAACAGATGTATTGTGTAAGCCATGACAGAAATTTTTCACCTTTATGCTTTAAAACATGGTTCGAGAGGTTATCTATGAACTGTATTATTGGTTGTGGCGTTGCAGTGATTCTAAACATAAAAATCCAATCAGACATGGATTAAAAAAAAACCATCGAGCAAACTGTGGATCAAGAAATGATGGATTCAAAACCTAATCAACAAATGACGACCCAGAGGCATCAATTTGTGGCCTCAAATTCCACCGATGCGAAATTACGAATATTTGGGCCAAACAGAGAGGAGTATGAGGGAAATCCACTTCATCTTCATTCTGAAATTCTTCAAATGTCGGATTTTTTGAGGGCATTGTCTTCGGATATCCGACCTTTTGAAATTGAGCTAACCACTTTTCAATCCTTTGAAAACTAAAATGCATTGAGATGATGTATTCTTATTCTTTTCATTTCTGCAATGTGGATGAATGCCTACCAATTCTCCCAGTTGCTTCGGAATTACATTTTAGATTTTGGACTAGAGAATGTCATTTTAGATTTTAGATTTTGTCATAGAGAATGTCAAAACAATGATCTCTTTTCTTTCCAGTGAAGACTGTGTCGATGAGAGGCAACCAAATATTCGAGAAGCAGTGAGCCAATTTGTAGGGAGATGCATCTTCAGGCATTGCAGATGTGTGCAAGCAAATCATATTAGAGGCTTTCGAAGCTAAAATTGCTAATATGTGCGAGCCTACCGTTTTCAATTTTAATGTGTCTAAAGCTAACATTAAAAGCGTTGTGCTGCCTCTCTATGGAAGTGATTCTTCCCAGCTGTGGCCCTTTAATGTAATTGTTCAGTGTGATAGGACGACCATGGAAGCCGCAGTGAGGATATTATGTGAAAAACTGAACCCTTCTGACATCAATCGAAGATAATTGGGGTGTCTGGAGGCTCAAGGAAATGGGAAGATAATTGTTGAAACGGGAGTCACTGTGGCGTCAAGACTCCCTTTGCAGGGGAGTTTCATTAGAGTAAAGGGCCACAGCAGGGCAAAATAAGAATGCTCCTCATTTGCCGGATTATTTTCAGTACTTGATATCACAGCAATTGCAATGTTAGCTTTAAATTCCTCTAAAATAATTGGTTGTTTCTTTTCGGCACAGTCACAACTGGAAACAAAAGATATCATTGCCTTGATATTCTCTCTCACAAAGTCTAAATAGTTATTGTTCTGTTTATCAATCCGTGCATTCAAATCGGGCAAGACGCTCAAATTCAGAGAGGATAATAGATTTCTAATTTTGGACTCTTGCTCAGAGTTCCAACGAACAACTTCCAGATATCTCATGCATTGTTGCATAAGTTTATCCACTAACAATTCCGAAGCAACAGATAGAATTTCCAGGCATTCATCCACATCGGAGAAACGATGAGATGAAGTAGAAAAATACATAGAATTGTTTTCAAAGGATTGACTAGCGCTCTGATGACAAAGTCTTAAAAAAATCGGAAGCTTGAAGAGTTTGAGAATGAAGGCGAAGAAGATTTCCCTCATACTCTTCTCTGTTTGGGCCAAATATTTGTAATCTTACATCAGTAGAGTTTGTGGCCCCAAATTGAGGATGCCGGTCAATTTGCTCCTTACCTGTTGAAACCATGCCTAATTTGATTTTTCTGTATGGAATCACTGCAACAACACAACAATAATACAATTCATAGATGACTTTGTCACTTATAAGATGGTTAACATATAAAACTTGTAATGGTAAAATACAATAAATATGCTGGTGAATAGTTTCTTCTGATGGCCTTTGGCCTTTGTCTGGCTTAATAAATTTTTGAGAAAATTATGATGGAAGGTATTAAAAGATTGATGAAATATAATAAAAAAATTGAAGGTGCATAAAATGGAAGATAATTGCAATACATGATACCTTCATTTAAAACTCTTTTTCTCTTTAGATTGAATTCTTGATCTACAATTTGTTCATTAGATTTTGAAGCAATGTCTGGTTGGATGTTTGTGTTTGGAATCACTGCAATAGGACAAACACTAATAGAGTTCATAGATAACTTCCGACATAATGCATCTTTCCCACTTGTAAGATGGTTAACATATAAAGCTTGTAATGGTAAATTACAATAAATATGCTAGGGATTAATTTCTTTGCATGGCCTTTTAGAGAAAATCAATATGAAAGAGAATAAAAGATTAAAGGTTAAAAAAGTGGAGAATAATTGCAATACACACAATACCTTCATCTAAAACCTTTTTTCTCCTTCCCATGCCTGACTGCATTTTTTTGGTTTTGAATCATTGAAACAACACAAGCAATAATACAGCTCACAGAGAGCATCAGTGTTTGTAAGATGGTAAACTACAATAAATATTATGGTCAATAATTTCTTCTCATGGACTACAGAGTACAAATTTTCTTTGCAACACTTAATTTTATCAATAATAAAGACACAATACCTTCACCTAAAATCTTTATTTCTCCGTAGATTGAAGAAGATTTAGATAGAAAATTGGACAGCATAACATCATGATAAAGAAGATATGCAAATGAGCTATGAGACCTCTCCTTTTTCTAGAATTCTCAAGATGCAAAATCAAGCCCTAAGCTATATTGATGATGGATGACTGATATTGAATGAAGATTAGGGTTAAGATCAAAGTTGGAGACATGAGACAAGTGTCACATAATGGATTTTAGTTAGGGTTAGGAGTTGCATTATTACAACATCCTTATGTGGATGGATCCGATTAAGAGGTTTTGTTTGGAATGAATAGATTAGATAAAATGTTTGTTTGACTTTATGGAAGTGTCTCGATACAATGAATTTAGACAAGCTTAGTCAAAAATGTGAAAGAGGGGCTCATCACATGATGACCCAATTATATATTATGATCCATGTGAATAAATTAAGGGCAATGATAAAATATTTTAGAGGTGAATTAAACAAACTAGCACTTGTACCTATACAAGGTTCAAGGATTAAGGTAAAAACTTAAATGTATTTTAACATTGGGTAACTATTATATAGTAATAAAAATCTACATATGTTTTGATGTACTTGAAAATGGCAGTACTATTGTATTAATTGAATTTCTAAAAGTTGCCAATAAATTATTTAACACCAAATTAGAAATGAATATAAATTATTTTCTCACAATTTTTTTGTCATGTTTTAATCAATTTTTTTAAAAAAGATTACCATGAAAAAAGCTTACACATTCATGTCAAATAGATTAACTTATGATATTATTGGATTCATTGAATTTATAATAAATTATTTAACAACCAATTAAAAATGAATATAAACTATTTTCTCACAATTTTTCTTGTCATTTTTTAACCAATTTAAAAAGAAATCTTACTATGAACAAAGCTTACATGGTTCATGTTAAGTAAATTAACTTATGCGAAATATAAATAATAGAAAGAGAATACCATGAAAAAAATAAAACCAATTAAAATTCTTGAACTTTAAAAGCCAACCAAGCATGCCTAAGTGATGACAATCTAAGTTGTTCAAGATGTTTATGATGGTGAGGCTTTCTCAAAGGGGAAGTCTATTGACTAATATTAAATATTTATTTAATTTATGATATGTAAAATAATCAAATAGATAAATTAATGGGACGAATGGAGTGATGACAATCTGAGTTGTTCAAAATATTCAAATAAATCATAACTAATAAATAATTAATAGGATATATGATGGTTTGATTTTTTTTTTAAAAAGGTAAATGCTTTTGACCTAGAACTATGGATCTTTATGGAAAGAATAACAACACCATAACTTCACCATCACACCATGCCAATACCGATAGGGATATATAACTAATAAATAATTTATAGGATATATGATGGTTTGTTTAATGCTTTTGACCCAAAACTATGAATCTTTATGGTAAGAATAACAACACCATAACTTCACCATCACACCATGCCAATACGGATAGGGATATATAATAAATTATGTACAAAAATAGGTGTCTACATTTTGCCCCTCTTTGTCACTAATTAATATATTTTGGATGGTTGAAGGCCTATTTTTAGTGGTTAAAATTTATAAACTTTAAGGTTAACTTAATTTTAATGCAATATTCCTAGAGCTGTCCCAAATATTTGTTACTAGGTTAAGATCAACTAGCTCAGTTAGAGTTCTATATAGCTAATAATGCACATTGCATGTGCATCTATGGGTTCAAGAAATTTTATAACCTCTTATAATAATCTTTCAATTTTTCAGACATTGTGGCAAGTTTCCAATACAATAAACATATTTTTTTGAATATTTGGCATTTAGGATAGCTTAAAATAATTCCCTAGCTAACAATATTAAATCATTAAAAACATGCATAGCTTAAACTAACACTAATCTACTCCAACAACAAACTAGAAAAGTGATACTATTTAAATAAAAGTGTTTGACCTTGAACCAATATGGGTCAGTGCCTACTCCATTGGGCAATTAAATCATGAATAAGAAATTAAAAAAGGAAATATTCAATACAACATCAATAAAACCATATTTTTATTTTAGTGAAATTGCATACTATATAAAATATAATGTGCATACTTAATGATCTATATCAGAACAACAATGACCCTTGTCGAATAAAACCTAACCATGTTACCAAGTATTTGTAATTTTTAGATGTTTTCATACATATATCAAACTTCTATATTTATGGTCGCACTATTTAATTTGATGAGAGGATATATATAGTTGTGACTTTACATTCCCCTAAGTCATTACAAATTGTTGTGGAAATATTTGTTATAAAAGATATATAATTAAAAAAAAAATTATACACTATTAATATAATATATTCAATTCATTTATAGCTCAAATGCACATCTATTAATGCAGTATAATTAATTTATAGGTTAGTAGACCCATATATTGGCTTGATGTCTAACCATTACATGAAAATTCAAATTAGAATACGTGTAGCTATCATTTTGATATACAACTTGTAGATAATAGGCTAAGAATGATAAAAACTTAGATGATGTGAGAAAACCCGTCATCACCAACTCACAATCTTTGTTGTATTATGATTATTTTTAAAATCACATGATAACTACTAGGAAGTGAGTAAAAATATCATAGGAATAAATTAGGAGCATGCTAATCTAAGAGGATCTGGTTAATACCGAGAGGGGAGGTGAATCAGTATTAAAAATAGTTCATAACTTAAACTTAAACTGATAAAACTTCACCAAATAAATCACAAACTAGTAACAAACTATTTACCAGTACTGGTAATCACTGATATCCAACTGTTAAACTGATTTATCAGAACTGCTCATTAAGTGTTCATCAACATGCATAAACTAAAAGTAAATCAAAACAACACATCAAAAGCATTCACCACATGAACACTAGAATTTTCACATGGAAACCAAAATAGGGAAAAACCATGGTGGGAATTGGTACCCACAAAAATTGTGCACTCTTTCGAAATGTGCCCTATTAGGAGACTAGCCTAGTTAGGAGATTATGATGATGCCATGTTTAGGAGCTTACAATGATGCCATGTTAGGAGTAGAACCTCTTAGGAGTCACCCAGTTAAGGGATTTCTATGATGAGCCCTTTTAGGAGCTTTGCCCTGTTAGAAGAAACCTCGCAAGAGGTTTTAAGACTCAAATGTTGAGCTACCAGGTTAAGGGATTTACAATTTGAGGCCTATTAGAACCTACTCGGTTAAGGGATTTTGTCTGCTACAACTGTTACGGAACAACAGATGAACGATCTGGAAATAGCACTAACTCCTTGCTTGTTCAGATCCAATTTAGCTCCAATCTGCTACACTCTTGTAGATACACCACATTGGTTCGAGTTCACACTCTTTTCTCAAATCACTGACACACTAAACATCAACTATACCAACCTAAATAACCTTTACATCTTAGTCAGTTACAAAACCCTAGATACACCAAAATTCAAATGAATTTACAATACAGATCATCATAGATCATTAAAAAAAATTCAAGACAATAATAGCAGTTTAATGATCGTAACTCATCATAGCAACTCAATCTGATAAGCAGTCAAACCCATAAAACACTCTTCTATGCTCTTCGTTGTTTCCCAATAAATTCTATCCTTAATCGCGCCAAAATGTCAACTTATCTTTTCACATGGGTTGTGCCACATCACCATCATTATTTAAACATGATATAAATCACCTCCAAACTATAAAAGATCACCGGTTAAAATAATTTGTTACTGGTTCTAAAACCCTTCTTAAACCCTATAGAAAATACAACAGAAATCATAAACATGACTCCCAATAATCAAAGAATGATGCGGTTTTGGTCAAAGATACACTAAAATGATACAAATACATGTTCCAAACCTCAACACTTGACTCATCACCAATCTCCAGAACCAATCAAAACATTTGCACGTTTAACAGTTAAGGTCCTAATTCCTAGTTCATTGTCTTCATTACCGGTAAGGCATTTCTGGTACACCAAAAAGACTTAGATGACAAAATAAATAGGAAAAAAATAGTTGCCACATAGTTTTCCATCAATGACAATAAAAATAATTGATCAAAGTCATTAAGCCAATAATATCAATCTCTTCATCACTTTATCATTACCAACAGTCCTTTATCGGTTCATCAACATTCTCCATCAGCATCAGTTATGCCAATCATACCAACAATCTCCCCCTTTGGAATTGATGGCAACACCAACATATCCCACTATCAACTACAATCTTCTATGCTACCTTCACTTGCTCTTCTTCTACTACACTACTTCACCTACTCTAATTCTTCTTCTCCAGATCATATTAATTCTCCCCCTTTCTCTTACAATTCTTCTCCCCCTTTGACAACAATGCCAAAGGTGCAAATGCATCTCCGGTATTCATTCTTGTTGTTGTTGTCTCCAACATCTCTGCAAATCTCATCTAAGGTGCTCCCCCTACTAAGTAGCCATCATTTCATCAATCCATAGTGAAAAATAATCAATAAGCCCACTGGATTGATGCATCTCTTGCATCTTAGTTGATCTTATGTAGGGGTCTGACCCCTAATTTACCTTTGCGGTACTCAAAGGTTGTCTTCAACAAAGGTTTAGTGAAGATTTATGCTAACTGCTCTTTGCTTGTCACATATTCCATTTTGACTTGTTTCTCTTGTACTCTCTCCCTCAGAAAGTGATATTTCAGTTGTATATGCTTTTTCCTTGCATGTAACACAATCTTTTTTGAAATATTAATAGAACTAGTATTGTCACAATAAATAATCATCGGTTAAGAGATATCTTTCTTAAAACCTTCCAACATATGTCTCATCCAGATAGCCTATGTACAATTCATAGATGCTACAACATATTTTGCTTTAGCTATTGACTGTGATACACATGTTTGCTTTTTTTTTGTCAAAGCAACCAATCTACCTCCAAGAAGAAAAGCTCCACTGGTAGTGCTTTTCCGATCATCAACATTGCATGTCCCATCTACATTAGTAAACACTTTCAAAGAAAAGTCATCTTTATAAGGATACCATAAGCCGTAATCCATTGTGCCTTTCAAATATCTAGATATCCTTTTCACCGCTACCAAGTGAGTCTCCTTGGGATCTTTCTGAATTCTAGCAACCAATCCAACAACATGTACAATATCCAGTCTACTATGAACAACATAATGCATCTTACCAATCATGAACCTATATTCCTTTTCATCTATAGATGGTGAATCATCATGTTTAGACAACTTACAACCTGTCACCATCAGTGTACCAACTAGTTTGCAATCTTCCATGCCAGAAGTTTTCAATACTTCTTTTACATATTCAGTTTGGAAGATAAATATTCCACCATCTAGTTGCTAGACCTGCAACCCAATGAAATTTTTTATCTCACCAATAAGAGACCAAATTATTTCTTCATTTCCTTAGCAAAAGCCATACATAAATCATCATCACCACTAAAGATTATATCATCAACAAAAACTTATGCTATCAATATTCTATCTCCATCATTCTTTAAATATATGTTACTATCCTCACCGATGTACTGGAATCCTATCTTGATCAAATGTGTATGCAATTTTTCAAACCATGCTCTCGGTGCTTGCTGCAAACCGTATAGAGCTTGGTGTAATTTGTAAACCATATTTTCATCTTCACTTTATGCAAATCCATCTGGTTGTTCTATATATACTTCTTCTTCCAGGATACCATTTAGAAAAGTTGATTTAATGTCCATCTGATATACCTTAAATCCTTTAAAAGTAGCAAAGGCAAGTAACATTCTTACACCTTCCAATCTTGCCACTGGTGCAAACGTTTCACTATAGTCTTATCCTTCTTGTGCATAGCCTTTGCAAACAAGTCTTTCTTTATTCCTTACAACCTTTCCATCTTCATTTAACTTGTTTTTAATAACCCATTTTGTACCTATAACATTCTTGTCTTCCAATCTGGGAACAAAAGTCTAGGTCTTGTTTTTCTCTATTTGATCCAATTCCTCATTTATAGAATTAATCCAGTCATCATCCTTCAATGCTTCTCTTACTATTTTAGGCTCAATAGTAGAAATCAGACAAGAGTTTTCTCTGATTTTCCTTCTAGTCTATACAACGACATTCTTATCTCATATAATTTGGTCTTCTGAATTATTTAATTTGACATACCTTGGTATTACTGGTTCTAGTGTTGTTCCTTCTACTTCATGTTCATCATTTCCTTCATTGCTTTCTTCATTTACCGGTTAAGCACCTATTCCTGCATTGTTTTGTTCATCATTATTCTACACTTCTGGTTGTTTCTTAACAAGTACTTGGTTCAAAGTATAAACATCTATACTAATTGTTTCCCTCCAAAACATCTTAGGTACTACACCTTGTATCAAGATTGTTCTAGCAGCTTCTTGAATTGTCATGTTCCTTCTCTCAGCAATTCCATTTTGTTGTGGAGTTTTGGGTGCTGACATCTGCCTATTAATTCCATGTTCATCACAAAACTTCAAAATACTCATAAGAAGTGAACTCATCTCCCTGGTCAGATCTCAAACATTTCAAACTCCTCTCAGTTTCCTTTTCAACTAAAGCTTTAAATTCCTTGAATTTACTGAAATCCTCAGACTTTTCTCTCAGAAAAGTTACCCACGCCATCTTTGAAAAATCATCAGTAAAAATCATAAAGTACTTATCACTATAATAGCTTCTAGTCCTCATAGGACCAGATAGATCAGTGTGAACTAAAATCAAGGATATGCTCTAAAGAAAAAAGTTTACTCTTAAAAGATACCGAAGTCATCTTACCCATCTGACAGTCCTTACACAACACATTGTCTGGTTTCACAAGTTGAGGCATACCTATCACAATACTTGATTTTCTAACCTTTATCAATCTTAGCCACCAAATAACTATTCACATTAGTATTCAGATGAAAAATATTACCTCTAGTGTTCTTTCCAGTAGCAATAAACTCTCCTTTACTTCCAAGGATCCTGCACACTCCAATCTTAAATTCAAGGAGATATCCTTTATCATTTAATTGTCCAACACTCAGTAAGTTTTTTTTTAATCCATCTACCCAAAATATATCATCTTCATTACCAAAACTTTCAATGAAATAGATCCTTTACCTTTAACCATGCACGGTGAGTTGTTACCAAACCTTACCACACGACCATAAAATTCTTTAAGAGATATGAACTTGTTTCTATCACTGGTTATGTGGTGTGAGAAACCACTATCTATTATCCATTCATCACTGCTATCCATGTGTGATACCAAATATTTTTCATTAGTCAAATCTTCCTTCATAGCAACAAAGACAATTTCCTTATTGTCCTCTTCCTTGGATTCCTCATCTGTAAAACCTTCATCCACTACAACATAGCAATGATTATTTCCTTTTCCTCTAAATTTCTTGAACTTTTCCTTTTTATCACCATTAAGACAATTTGCAGCAATGTGTCCAATATTATTGTAGGAAAAACACTTCAGAGGAAGTTTACCTTTGTACTTATCGGTGCCTCTAGGAAATCTTTTAGCCAATAGTGCCTCAAGCTCCATCACATGATCTTCATCATCACCATCTCCTCTGCTACCGTCATGACTAGACCTGCAGTCATGATTATGACAAATATCCTTTCCTTTCTTCACAAATGTACCAGCTAAAGAAGCCTTAAAAATAGATTCAGATGGCCTAGAAACACTATTATCAAAGATGTTTAATTCAAATGCAGTCAATTTACCAAGAAGGGAATCAATAGTAGCTTTATCTTTAGAAACAGATCTCAATTCTTATATTGAAGATATCCTAATAGCATATTGTGGTAAGAGAGTTCTAATCATCTTACTAACCATAGTGTCTTCTTCAACTTTAACTCCAACATTCTTAATACCACCTATGAATTCCTTAATCCTTTGTCCATATTGTGCTATATTCTCACCATCAACCATTCTCATATCATCAAATTTACCTCTAAGACTTTCTTCCTTAGCCCTTTGTACATGTTCATCACCTCCATAAATGAAACCTAATTTCTCCCATACTTCAAATGTAGTCTCTAATCCATGAACATCTATATACTCAGAGTCCGAAAAAGTATTTACAATTTCTTCAAGTGTCTGGATGTTTACTTGTTGGTCCTTAAGCTCATCAGGTGTTAGGGGACTGGTAGTAGGAGCCACATACTTGTTTGTCACATTATGCCAAAACCGAGAACCCATTCCTTTGATATATATCTTCATCTGATCACTCCATACCCGATAGTTGTCCTTGGTAAACTTGGGACCTTCTTTCATCATCTTTCTCAAGATCTTTTTCTCAAGTTGTTAAGATTCTGCACACAGAGGACCTAATGTTGTTATACCAATTGTTAATATGAGAGCATCCAGTTAATAGTGAGAGGGGGCGTGAATCAGTATTAACAAAAATTCATAACTTAAACTCATACAAATTTCTTTTACATTAATGATGCCTTTGAATTTGGAGCAATATGGTATGGTTGAGCTACAAAGTTTATTACAAACATTGTTCTAAGAGATGAATTGAACACCATGGAGATTAAAAACATTAACTAAGATATTAAATGCAATATGAGGTAGAAATACATTTAAATATCCTTAAAATTATGCCCTTTTAATTAAATAATGATTCCTAAAAAGTTTAAGAACAAGCTACTTTAGAGTTTCAACAAATCGTTGATGAAATTTTGGATTAATTTTTTCATTATTATCATAACTAGCATATGAAAATATAAACCCTTTGATGAATAATGGTTTCTAGGTGGAGAAACATTTTTATAGCATTCACTATATCTAATTTAATCATAGATTATCTTTAGTATGTACAGGGGGTAGGTGAGTTTGGATAGTAAAATGTGTTGGAGTCTCAAACTTCAATAGTCAAAGATAACTCATACAATTAAGGTGTGTAGAATGCGGGGAGTCTAATAAAATAATACCAAAAAAGTTGAGAGAATTTTGGAATGTCATAGGTTTGAATCGGACATACATTATGAAAAGTAGTGGGGGAGATGAAAAGTTAAAATTCAAACTCTAAAAGAGTACTTAATGAAAAGGTTTCAAAATTATGAGCTTTGAGTTGGTGAAGAATGCATGATGTGAAGGGATGTCTAGAATTTTGAAATATGATTTAAAAAATTTTAAACATATTGGATTAGGATAATAAGAAATAAGTACCCAGTTAGAGGAAATCCTACAACTCTAAATCAAATGAAAAACTTAAGGAAAAATCGAGTCAAGAGTCAAAAATTAAAGGATGTTCAAAGGATTCAAAAGAAAGGAAAATTTTTAATATCAAAGAAATGAGAGGTGGGCATAAGAGTGTAGCATCCTAAATTGTACTCTCTTCCAATTTTGTCCTCACTTTTGCCATCACCTTAGTGTTCATGTCCCAAGGCCTGGTCAGAGCTTTGATTCTGCTCACACCATGCACTAAGATCAAAATTTTCATCATGCGCACTTTCTTCCGCAACTTCCTGTGTGCCTGATCGGTCAGGACCAAGGCGCTATCGCTCTGGTCCTCGCAATTAGCCCCCTTTTTGGGTCCTCTCAATAGTAACATGATTATAGTGGGAGCCTACATCCCATGTTAGCTATGATGTCAAAAAATGAAGTTGTTTTCGACAAGCATGTTTAAGAGGAGGTTTACCACTCTCATTTTGATATGCATTCAATCAATTGAAAAATTTAAGCAATCAAGCAATCATTCAAATTCAAGTGAGCAAGAAATCAATCTTCTTTCAAGTATTGGAGTAGAAGTAAGTTCATGATTCAAGCTTTTGAGTTGACATTCATGTTCTATATTTATGAAGACTACATGAAACCCTAATTCCTTGTGGAGACAAACAAAAATCCATAAAAAGGTATAACATTAGTATTTGGGACATTATTCAACATTTCTCTCAAAAGGAAATCATTTCCACTACAACAATTCAATTACATTTCATTTTTATTTCATGGTTAATTGCAAAACCAAGGTATGACCTAAGGTAAACCCCAATTTTAAACCAATTTCCCTTCTCTACTAATTGCAGGAATAGGTAGAAAGTTGTAATTTTTTAGGATTGAATTTATTCACAAAGACAAACAGGTTCCCCGTTGGATAACAAAAAGTGTGAAGAACCAGAGCAACAAGTATTTTGGTCCCTATTTTTCAGGATGACCTTTTGGGAACAGATCGAAACACCCTCATATAGCTCAGATCCAAGTTCATGGCTCAATCTGATGAATTTAGCTCACTGTTTATGCATAATTACTTAAAGTTCAACACATTTAACCTAATTTTAGTATTTTCACAATTCAACTTAAAAGTGTGTATCAAATTCTAATCTAGTGAATCCAATAGGAATTCTTAGCCATATCTATGTTGATTTGAGGCTAGATCTATTGTGTTCACCCCTCTTTAATGTAATTAGTTTCTAAGTACAATTCAAGGATTTTACTATATCATTCGGTGAAACCCTAATTTTTCACCATGTCACATTTTGGTGAACGTGACATCTTAAACTCTTAATTTCTGATTTATTTTCTTAGATTTGAGTGTTTATGCATATTCAAATTCAATTTAATATTTGCAAGTTTAATTTTTTATTGAATTACACAAATTTACAAGTTAAATTCACAAAACCCTGATTTTTAATTCTAAAATTGAGCTTGTGGGTTGTCTAATTTGGATTTATTATTTCAGATCTTATTACTTATATGCAATTTGAAATTAGAATTTACACTTATAGATATAATTTTCAACTGAATCACATAAATTTAGTGGTTGAATTTACAAAATCCCTAATTTATAATTCTAAACTTACAGGTGGGTTGCATTCTTTTTTAAATCATCACATCTAATCTTTATGATATGCTATGCTACGATCTAGATGCATTTATCTTTCAAAATCGCAAATCAACTTTCTTAATTCATTGTTTAATGAATCATTTTTATAAAATTTTGCATTGTTTAATCACAAATTTCAATTTTAAATTAGATTTCCCTCCTTTGTGCATGAGGTTTACTACCATTAGTCCTACCTACAATGTTCCTATGAGAATAAGTTGTACAATTAAGGCTTCCCAAGGTCTAATTACTAAAGATGTGGATCCTAATTTGGATAACTTATTTCATGAGAATGTTGTTGGTTCCTCTAATCCTACAAATTATGTCATTTATCCCCATTCTTTTCATAATTCTCATGGTGTGGATAAAAAACTAACTAGGGTTTTGATTGATAAATTGGAGAAGATTGACAATGAATTTGAACAATGGATGAGTCGGCAATACCCTGAATGTGAGGCAATCCCATTGATTGAAGGATTAAAAATAATGGTACAAGGTAATAAAATTGGTGTTCCTTTGTTGCGTGACCTTTCTCATATTGTTGACACTAATATCATGCCTATGAAAATTTTTGTTGATGTCCTTGGTTATACTCAAGCTACTAGACAAGTTAATCATTCTATTCATATGCCTACATCCTTGCCTAATTCCTACATTCACATCTCCTATCATGACTACTTCCACACAAAATATTAATCCTACACATGTAATATGTTACTCAAGGGGGAAACTTTGTGAATCGAAATTCTTTCATGTACCTCCTTCCATGCATCTTCCATTTGTGACCCAATCATCTCTCATACCTACCTATCATAGCGTTCCACCTCCTTACTCTCAACTTCAACCTGCATACAACAATGTTACTCCTCCATCCCAATCCAATATGTCCAATTTTAATCCATGCATTGAACCAAGACTCAAAAACTTAGCCCAAACCATTTCATCCTTGCAAAAACAACTAGCTTCCATTACCCAATCTAAGTTTAATGTGACCACATTTGATGTTGTGAGCCCATTATCTAATGACATTGTCCATGTTGTCCCTCCTAAACATATGGAAGTCCCTCAATTGGATATCTACAATAGAAAAAGTGATTCCTTGAGTCATGTGAAAAAATTTCAAACTTTGTGTAGTGACTTTTCTCATGATCAAAGACTTTTGGCTAAATTATTTATTAGAACATTTAGGGAAAAATATTTGCAATGATATTGTTATTTGCCTCCTTATTCTATTACATCATTTCAATAATTAGCTAATTCTTTCATTCAACAATTTCACAATAATATTGGTCCTAAACTTTTTTTTTTTTGAGAAAAGGTGGTAGTGCCACTTAATATATTTTATTTATATGTTTCCTTACACAAGCTAATTCAAAGAGCTCTCAGAGATAAGAACCATAAAGAAAAACTTTGATCCTTGCTTGATATTACATAGAAAGGTTGTGAAACTTAAATCCCTAATATGCCACAAAAGTACAGCATATCTCGTAATGTCTAGAATACCAAATGTCGCAAGTCATCTCCAAGTATCGAATGCTTCCTGAAGTATGTTGACCAAGATGAAGTCTAAACCAAAACATCATAAAAGTTGTACACATTTACATAGCAGTCCATAGTCTGCCTCGCTTCATAGATGTCCAAATCAACATTTCATTCACATCATTCAGATACTATACAACCACAGAACCCTACAATTATAATACCTCACATGCCAACTTTTTGTCATTATGAAAACATCTACATAACCATGTACAATATTATCCTGTACCCATATCCTCCAAAATTATTTTTCTAAGGATTGGAAAAGAATCGAGATCACAATTCAAACCCATAATATTGTTATATCTTGGAGCTTCCCATATTTGCCAAATGATCTACAACCCGGTTTCCTTCTCTATACACATGTGAAATTATAAAATTTACAAATATATCAATGAGAGCCCATGCTTTTTCAAGAAAGGTGTTAAAGAAAAAGTAACTAATTTTATTGGTAGATATAAACATTTATATTCTCAAATTGCTTATCCTATGTCTAATCAAGATTCTCAAAGAAGTTTTTTTTTTAATTTACAAAAAGACATTAAGAATAAACTTCTCTTTTCAAAGTTTTCTCCTTTACATAGTTGTGCACAATGCTTCATAATTATCCTATCTTTAAGTGTGTCAATTTGAATCATCACCTTCAATGGCTCTGGTTGATAAGAATGAAAACACACTCAACAATCTTTTGTGAAGTTTAAAACAAACAAGGGATACATCAATTTCAATGACAACATCAATAATCAAGTAGCAGCTACGACATCAGATGTACCTCCTTTATCCAAATACTTTAGAAAAGAATTTACTCCTCTTTCCAAGTCTTTGCATAATATTATAACACAATTGTTAAAAAAAGTGTTGAAACTTCCTCCCATCAAGTCAATTGATACATCCAAACCTTTTCTACCTAGTCATGGCATTGAAAAGTGTTATTCATTAAGGATTAAGATTGAAGGCTTTATTGATAACAATACCATATTCGTAGTAGGTGTAAATGACAAAGGAAACAAATTTGTAGCTCCTCCTAATCAAAATCTCCAAATCTTTACTAATCCTTTTCCTTCCCATTCTACTAATATGGTTGAGTCAGAGCATCTTGAATTTTCTCCCAATGACCTTGGCCTTGAATGTGGTGAATATTTTTTATAAACCTAAACCTCTGAAGCACCTATGCATTACCTTTGATCCTAGTAAGACTATTAATGCACCTAATGGACCACTATATATCACTGTGAATATCAATGGAAAACTCTCATGAGGGGTTCTTATTGATCCAACGTGTATGGTGAATGTGATAATTAAAGAATATCTTTATACTTTACAATTGCATCAAGTAACATATGATAAGTTGGATGTAGTGGTTAAGGTGTATGATGGTTTCTCTTACCCTATGATTGGTTCTATTAAGTTCTTCTTATTGAGGTTGGTACTAAGTGCTTAGATATCATTTTCGTTATTTTTTATTCATTGGATCAATTTTGTGTGAATTTGGGACATCCTTGGCTCTCTTCCATGAAAGAGATTCCTTCTACTATTCATAAATGCTTAAAATTCCCTCATAATGGAAAAATTATAATAATCAATCATAGCATGTATAAACCCATAATGAGGCATAAATATGTTTGCCTTGATTATTTTTTGCCTCAACAATTTGAGAATTTTAAGCCTCGTAGTGATTTTCTCTTTCAATCTTAACAAAGTGGAAGAATGAGATCATATTATCTTTTAGTAAGCCTAGAGATCCTAGACCTATTCCACCTCCTCACGATGGACCCGATCTCCTTCCTACACTTTATATTCCTCCTCATTATGTTGTAGTCCTAGCTCCTACATCTTACAAAGGGAAGCGTCTAACATCTCATTTATTTCAACCTTTTAGACCTTCTCGCATTCCTCCTTCTTTAAAGGAAGAGAATAAACCTATGTACATTGATCCTAAACTTTTACAACCCTCAACTAAAACTAAAATAAACCATTGTGCGAGAGAACACTGATAAAGATGCCATGCTAGGGCTCATGAACTTTATTCTTAAGCCATTTCCTCCCCAAAGACATCGTACATTAACTTGGTCCCATTTTTCTAGCCTTCATCTAACCATAGGGAGGAATTTCAACCTAAATCTCCGAGATTAAAAATTCTTAAAAAATATGATGGTTCATGTTCTATTCATATTAGAGATCCTATTTTTATTAATCTTGATAAACAAATGGATGAAAATTGTGTTCATGCTAAAAATGATGATACTAATGATTCTAATGATTAGTATGATCTTGTTGATGTTGACAATGAATTATCTAAACAATTTTCAAAAGCATTAATCTTAGCTCCTGGTAACAGACAAAGTGGATTGTCATTAGAGAATGTTCCTTATTTGGAACTTGCAGTAGTTCCATCTACCATTCTCAAAGTTGCTCCTCTTACATTTTGTCCATCTTCCCAAAATAATGTTCAGCAAGATTGGGAGGTGGATGATTTGCTTTATTAGCTTCATTCATGACATAGATTCTCTCCTCTCTTGCTTGTTTGTAACATTCCTCTATTTATTTCTCAATTCTTCTATTTGTTGTCCCTAGTTTTGTCTACTTGAGGACGATGTAAAGTATTGAGATCTCTTTTGGTCTCTTCCATGTTGAGTCAAAAGATGCATGTGCCCTTCTTCCATTATGGTTCTACTTCCTTTGGGGGATGCGGTCAGCTCATTGAAAATATATTTCATGATATACATTATTTATCATAAGACCATACTGACCCCAAATTTAGTAGAACCCTTACATGTTTTGTGACCATTATCCTTTGGTTTTTCCTTTCTTGGGGCCATATCATTGTGGTAACATGTTTTTTTTGGGATGCAAGGTACCTTAAATAAATTGCTCCCGATCAGGTGTATGCAATCACTTTAACGTGGGGCATACACTCTGCTCATTGTTTCAAATTTTGCATACACTTTCACATATCTTAATACTCAAGTTACTTTGCAATCTAAGCCTTTTGCTTTGTAATTTGGTATTTTTCTTTTTTATGACTCAAGGTAAGTGAACCCTACTAGGCTCTACTAGTCATGTTATTTATCTCTTTCTCTCATGATGTCCCTTTTATCTTGATATTGAAGAAGTAAGATCCTAAAGTCCATTGGAGGTGTGGTGTATCATGTCTCTTTGATGGCTCCATAAAAGCTTTTCAAAGTGAACCTTTGCACTTCACTGAGAGAATTCTTAGTCTCATACTACTGCTAAAGTGGAGGATAAATGTAGCATCATAAATTGTACTTAGCTACAATTTTTTCCTCATTTGGGCCCTCACCTTAGCGTCTGTGTTTCAAGTTCTGATTGGAGCCCTAATTCTTCTCACAACATGCACTAAGCTCAAAATTTTCATCATGCACACTTTATTCCCCAACTTCTTATGTCCCTGACTGATCAAGAAGAGGTCACTAGGAATTTGGTCCTCAAAGACTAGAGCATCTAATTCTCTAGTCCGCCCAATCAGGGCCCATTTTTGGGCCTCTCAACGGTAACATGATTAGAGTAGGAACCTAGATCTCACATGTCAGCTCATGTCAAAAAATTAAGTTATTTTTTGACACGCATGTATAAAAGGAGGTTACCCATCTCATTTTGATATACATTCGATCAATTAGAAAATTCAAGAAATCAAGCATTCATTCAAATTCAAGTGATCAATCAATCAATCTTCTTTCAAGCATTGGAGTAGAAGTAAGGTCAAGATTCAAACATTGGAGTTGACATTCATGTTCTAAGTTTATGAAGACTACATGAAAGCCTAATTCTTTGTGGAGACAAATAAAACTCCATAAAAAGGTATAACATTTGTGTTCTAGACATTATTCGGCATTCCCCTCAAAAGGAAATCATTTACACTACAACAATTCAATTACATTTCATTTCTTTTGCATGGTTAATTCCAAAATCAGGGTTTGACCTAAGGAAAACCCCTATTCCCAACCAATTTCCCTCCTTTAGTATGTCTAGGAACAGGTACGAAGTTGTAACTCTTACGATCAACTTTATTTATAGAGATCAATAGGTTCCCCTTTGGATGGCAAAAAGTGTTGAGGACCAAAGTGACAGGCATTCTAGTTGCGACATTTTAGGATGGCATTTTAGGAGTAAATCCGAACACCCTCATATTTCTCATATCCAAGTTTGTCTCTCTATCTGATGACTATAGCTCATTGTTTATGCATAATTACTTGAAGTTCAACACAATTACCCTAATTTCAACATTTTCACAATTCACATTAAAGAGGGTATTAAAACCTAATCTAGTGAATCTAATAGGAATTCTCAGCCCTATCCTTGTTTATTTGAGGCTAGATCTATAGGGTTCACCCCTCTTTAATGTAATTGGTTTCTAAGTAAAACTCAATGGTTTTACTATATGACTTGGTGAAACCCTAAATTTTCACCACATTATAGAGAGAAAAGGCATGCCAAGAAGGGAAAGTTTGATGAATTGACAAGAGTAAAGGGAAAAGGTGAAGATGGGTGAATGATATATCAAGATGGATAAACCTACAAGTTTAAATGTCCAACAACTTGCATAGAGATAGGATTTGATTAGAAAATACCTCAAAGTTACAACTTTTTTTACTTCTTGCAACTATTAGCATGTGGGGAATGACACAAGGCATTACTTACAATAAGTTGAATCACATGGGATATCAACTTAGACTATCTCATAGTGGTTATAAGTGATTATTTATAACTAATTAAGAAATAGAGAAGACAAGGGACAAGAAAAATGGAATTACACATTGAAGTTCCAACAAGGGTAATAAAAATAACAATTCTATAGCATAACACTTAAGAGTTATTAGATATAGTTAAAATAGAAGTGATGCTCCTATACTGATCCTACTCATGTGATAATAAATCCATGGTATATATTGACCATCTTTGATATCGTCATTACCTTTCCTATTGGTTCTTACTTCTACTCTATTCTCTTATTAATTCCTATTGTGAATTAGTGGATCTAAGCTAGAGGATGGATGGTTGATAAGAGAAAGTTGAAGGCCATTTTGATGTGTATGTAAATCACGGTTGTGAGTAGTGTTAGCATATTCATGTGAATGGATGGATTTTGGATATGTGTTGTTATTAGATGGATAGTGGTGGATGAGATAGCCATGAAGGTAGTATAGAAAAAGATGGGAAATTTGTGAAAGGATAAACAATGGACAGTGTGTAATAGTGTAGGTACGATCGAACTACTACAGGGTTATAAAATGGTACTAGGAGTAATGTAGAGTATGGTCTAATGGTAGTGTTGGCTAGATTTAGAAGGCTTTGAGGTAATACAAATATGATTTTAATGATTTCTAGACTCATGTATATCCATTATATAAAATGTAACGAGACCGAATTCATGTCTAATATGCTTAAAAAAACTATTAAATTTTTTAATTTCATAAAATTAAAAGATAAATCCTTGAGAATAGGATTATTTAATATTATTATAAAATATATGATGGAACTTGACATTACAAAAATTATTTTGAGACGCTATATAAACAAGGGAAAAGTAGGACATAAGAGTGTGAATCATATTCAAATTAGATTCAAATGAGATAAAGAAGATGACTTAAGTGAGAGTAAAGAATGCAAAATATAAAATAGACATCTCTAAGACAATTAGGAATGTTAATATATAACGTAATGGGTTTATAAGAATGTATATAAATTAGTATAATTTAATTTATGATTATTGCACAATGCATATCCATCTTCTCATTTTTTGTTGCATCACATAGAGGCTTACTGCATATAACGCAATATTAAACCTTGGATTATGGTCAAAAATTTTGTGTCATCACATAGGAGAGGAAGATGTAGTTTATCCTATAAAAAAAATAGATGAAGCAATTTTAGTACTAATAGTTGTTTAGGATGAACATGGAGCAAGGTAGGATTAAGGGTAAGATACGCTTTCACACAAATATTAGATTATGAAGCCACAAAGATGTGAATGAATTTGACTAACTCTTGACAAAGAGAGTCAAATGGTACACTAGGGATTCTATTCCTTTTCTTCTTTGGAAAGTTAATGGATTTGGAATGATATTCAACTAAGATCTAGATATGATACAAATGAAAATCTAAAATATCATAACAAATAAATACATAGGAAAAAAAAACTTCACAACAAGTATAGAATGTTAGAGTATTCGAATATTTACTTGATTAATTAAACATTATTTGTTTAATTATTTAAGTTCCCTTTATCTCTTTTACACTTAAGCTAACTTTAGGTGCATATAATTAATTATTTTAATTAATTATTATGTGCAAACCTAGGTTTTCCCTTTTAGGGTTTCTTGACCTATTAAAGGTTGAGTTCTTTCTTTTCATTGTATGAAGAAGGATTATTATTGACAATACATTTTGGAGATTATTGAGCTCTCATCTTTTGGAGCATATTTTTCCTGTGTATTATTTCCTTCTGTGATTTGCTTCATTGCTTCTCCTTGTAACAGGTTTTTTAGCTTGCAGAGATTATTTGGGCTTCTATAGTGTTATATTTTCTCAACTTCTATATGGTATTAGAGTGAAGATCTGCAGCTACCTGTTCCTATTTTTGAGAATTTTTTGCATTGGAAGCAGATCTGGGGTTTCAGGAATTTTTTATGTACCTAGGGTTTGACCTTTTTTCTGTGCACTTTGGGCCTAAACAGACCTCACCATCATGCTCAGAAGGCCCAAAAACCCCTATGGTCATATAAAATTTGACCTATTTTGGTTCCTGAGCCTCTGGGAGTATTTTCTTCTCAAATCCAGGCTGTACAGCCCTGGCATGCAGATCGAGAAAAAATTCAAAAAAAAAAGAATTTTTTTGCCTTTTTATGGCACGCAGGCCAGATTTTGATACTTTTTGAAAAAAAAATTAAAAAAAATATCAAAAGCTGGACTGATAGTCCGGCCATCATATAGCGATTGGACCTGTAAGTCCAGTCACCCGCCGTGGTCCTCGTTGGAAGCTCCCTCCGGCCCTCGCGGCCCCATCGGCAGCTCCCTCCTGCCTCCTTCTGGCAAGGCCCCCTCCGGCGACACTCGCCGCGGCCTATGGCCCCCCACTCCTCGGCTGCCGCCTCTCGGCGTCCGCTGGCCCCACGGTCACCATCTGCAACCCCCGCTGCCCTACCATCGGCCACTGCCTGTGTAGCCTCCTCCGCCCGGCTCGCAACCCAGCCGCAGTGCAGCACCGCCCCACCACAGACCACCCTCCAGCCACCGGGACACCACCCGGCCGCCACCCACTGGCCACCAGACCACCAAAGAGCCACCAGACCTCCTTTTT
This sequence comes from Cryptomeria japonica, assembly GCF_030272615.1. Lineage (NCBI taxonomy): Eukaryota > Viridiplantae > Streptophyta > Pinopsida > Cupressales > Cupressaceae > Cryptomeria > Cryptomeria japonica. Next base: position 655,521,544 of record NC_081414.1, on the reverse strand, counting down.
TGCCTTTTTAAGGGGGGGTTTGGTTTTTTGGCTCTATCTTGGGCATATGGAGTCATTTTTTCAAAAATGAATAGGCATCAAAAAGCTAGTTCTAAGGCCGACCTCATGGTGTTAGTATTTTTTTCCAATTTTTCTGTTTGACTATGTTTTTTTTAGTCAAAGTGAGGTCTATTTTTTGCACTCCGAGAGCCATAGAATAAGCATCCGACCTCCATTTTTTGAAACCTTTATATTTTCGGAAAGTGTGTGTTGTGTACTTTTCAGCCATATAAGTTTTAATCCCAAATTCTTCTCCATGCATATTTTATTCAGTTTTTTGCTTTTTAGCACTCTGGTGGATATCGTGGTTGTTTCAGGTCTTGGGATCTCTTCTTTAAGTAGGATGTCTCTATTTTGGTTCACATTTCTATTTCCAGTCTTCTTATCATTGTAGCTTGTATTTATGCAAACACACTGAGATAAAGTGCCATCTTGCATTGTTTACTTGGAATCTTGCATATCTTGTGTCTTGTTGTACATGCACTCTTGATCAAGTGCCATCAGGGGGTGATGTTTTCCTATTGTTTGCCATCTTCCTTTGTCTAGTGAGTGTTCCTTCCATGACATTCGCCTCATGATGATGTGTCTCAGCACCTTTGATGTTCCTAGTTCTTCGTCATGTAGTTTTTTTTTGGCTGTCATTTTCAGTGTTCCTGTCCCTCTCCCACTTCCGCATTATGGGGAGGTTTATACTATTGGTTCTACTTCTTCCATGGTTTGATTGATCAGCTCTTCAGGCTTTGGTTTCTCATGCCATCTATATCTTCGATTTCAGTTGTTTTTGCCTTGTTTGCCTCCTGATTCGAGTAGTGTCATTTGAGGGCACTCATGCAGATTACAGTCTTCTCTACCTAGTCATGTTCTATTTCAGTGGAGGTTCTTCAGATCAGTAGTTATTCTTCGACAGAGTTTGCAGGTTCTTCATGCTTTAGTGGTGTTCTTTTTATCTCTTTTTGGAGTAGAGTTTTGTTCCCACATGGTTTTCTCTATTTCTCCAGTTCATAGAGATTTCATTGTATTTGGGTACCTGATCAGGCCTTGTTGCCGGGACCCATCTTTATTGCTTTCAGTAGCTGTTCTAGGTTTTAGCTTCTCCCTAAGTCTATCTTAAGGGGGGGTGTTAGAGTATTTGGGTATTTACTTGATTAATTAAACATTATTTGTTTAATTATTTAAGTTCCCTTTATCTCTTTTACAGTTAAGCTAACTTTAGGTGCATATAATTAATTATTTTAATTAATTATTATGTGCAAACCTAGGTTTTCCCTTTTAGGGTTTCTTGACCTATTAAAGGTTGAGTTCTTTCTTTTCATTGTATGAAGAAGCATTATTATTGACAATACATTTTGGAGATTATTGAGCTCTCATCTTTTGGAGCATATTTTTCCTGTGTATTCTTTCCTTCTGTGATTTGCTTCATTGCTTCTCCTTGTAACAGGTTTTTCAGCTTGCAGAGATTATTTGGGCTCCTGTGGTATTGTTTTTTCTCAACTTCTATATAGAAATGAACATTAAACATAGAGGTGCACCTATTACTAAAATCTGGGGGCAAATTCACTTGATCGGGTCACCCAAAGTACTATGGTCTTCTAACTTTTGCACATAAACTCAATGAAGGCTTTCTAATACCTTATACTCTACTCACCCCAAATTTAATGTAGAATTCTAAGGACTAGGATTTTTGGAGTACCCTGGTCTTTGATAAGGGAGCCTAAAGCACCCTGATATAGGGTATTTTTATCTTAATTTATGGTACTAGTCTATATCTATCTGAGGATCTATTGTCTTTGTCAGGAAACTGTAGTTTCACCTAGAAAATAGAAATAGGGTAGGGGGCACGACTATATAAAGGTTTCCCTTTCTCAACCACCTGTTTTGGTGATTTCCACCTCCACAAATTGTCAGTATTTAAATTGGACTAGTGTGTGTTCTCTTTCACCTTAAGTGTGTCTAAGATTGCTATGAGCTAAAGTGCATAAATGAAATCTAGAGTCTACTCACATATATTAGAGAAAACCCCTAAATGATATGATTTGAATGAAATAACATATTAATCACATAACCTAAACAAAAATATATATATCTAAAGCTTAATGAAATAAATATTGAGAACAACATGAAACCATACCAAATCCCTTAAAAAGAGGTACAAGCCAATCATCGGTCAATAATTCCCTATTTTCATCCAATATCTCTTGAAGCTTCTATGGTTGATGAATGTTGATGAAGATTTGATGATGAATATTTTTTCGATCTAAAATTCCTCCTAAAATTAGCACCATTACTTCATAAGGATATCTCCAATTTTCATCTTCAATTGATAATTCTAGATAGATATCACAAATGAGGAAAGAATTGCTATCTATATGAGATTCCAAGTTTAATTTGATGGATAGTTGACTTTTATTTTTTTTTTTTATTTTGCATAGAGCTGGATTTGAGTAGGATATGACTACCTTATTATCCTCCCATAATTCATAGAGAAATTTTTCAAATTGGGATGCTCGGGGTGCACCCATCCAAAGAATTTTAGGCCAACTTCTTAGGGATGCAAGATAATATGATCCTAATGCCAAAAGAATGTTTGTGTGACAACACATAATGTTTAGGTAAGGAAAACCTATTTTGATATTTTAAATAGGGTAGGATCTATGATAAATGAAGATGATTAAAAGATAAAGGGTACACTTAAAATTAAGGAGACAAATGAGAGTGTGATGAGGTTAACATCAACAAAGGACTCATATTTTAAAATAATCTATTACTTAAATATATAGGAGAGTCTTATAATGAATAGTATAATGAAACATACTATAATGAGTGCTAATAGAGCATGGAATTGGACACCCTAATTGAAGTTGTACAATTTGTGATGGGACATTTAGACCCCACTTTAGCAATCATATATAACACTACATGCATATGAAAGTTACAATACAAAAAGGTAAACATCCATGTAATAATTTTTTTTGAATTGATAAGGAGAAAGAGAAAGAGTGAGGATAGGTGACTAACATATCGAGATGGGTAAACCTACAAGTATGAAAGTCCAACAACCTACATAGACTTAGGATTTTATTGGATAATACCTCAAACATATAAATTTTTGGATTTTTTGTTACTATTATTAAAACAAGATTAATGCAATGAAATACTTAGAAAAAAATTGACTTATGGGACACTAAATTAGACTACCTGAAATTAGTTACAGTGATGATTTTAAAAGAGTTAAGATACATAGCAGGGAGGGGACTCGAGAAAAAATACATTAAACATTTGAGTGCCAACAAGGGTAGTAAGACAACCATTCTATACCATAACCCTTAAAACTTATTAGAAATAGTTGACATAGAAGTTATCCTCATCTAAAAATTCTACTCGTGTGATAATAAATTACCTTAATTTGTATCAAGTTCACCCTTGGCATCATATATTAAGAAAGAAAGTACCACAAATATCATAAGTAGTGGATGTACAATAATATTATCATAAGCCCATGGATTATATTGAGCATATTTTAATTCTTCTTCACCTTTCCTATTGGTTATTACTTCTACTATTTTGTCCTAATTCATGTTATGAATTAACACATCTAGGGTAGAGGATGAATGGTTGATAAGAGAAGGTTGAAAGAAATTATGGTGTGTATATGAATGGTTGTGATAATTATGAGGGATGAAAGAGGTAAGAGGTTAGGAAAGAGAAATGGAAGAGTAAGGATAATGAAGCATGTGCATGGGAATAGATGGAGGATGGATGGGTATGATAAATATGAGGGATGAAAGAAGTAATAAGTTAAGAAAGAGACATAATAGAAAGGATGGTGAAATTTATGCATGGGAATAGATAAAGGGGTAGAGAAAGTAATATACATTATAGGAGAAATGATGGTAGATATAGGAATGCAATGGCCAAGAATGTTGTGACTAGTCAGATAATGATACATGAGATAGGCATGAAGGTAATATAGAAGCCAAGAAATAGGAGGAAGGATAAACAATGTATGGTGTGTACTAGTGTAAGTGGACGAACTACTATTAAGTTAGAAAGAAGTAGTAGGAGTAATGTAGAATATGGGCTAATGATAGCATTGTCGTAATATAGAAGGTTTTGAGGTACCATAAATATGGATCATTTATAGGCTCATATAACAATTATATTAACTTAAATAGTAATTAATCATGTCTAATATACTTAAATAAGATATAAAAGTGTGAAATATAATAAAATAAAAAAGTAAATTCTTGAGAGTAAGATAAGTAAGTGTTATTATAAAAATACATGATGGAACTTGACATTAGAAAAAGGCAGTAAGAAGTTATATAAAGAAAAGAAAAATGAAAGATAAGAGTTATTGAACACTTAGTACCTAATATATTCTTTTCTTCAATTATTTGTTATTAACGACTAACAACATTTAAAAATACCATTAGGATGTTGTCAAATCACTAGAGACAAGTTCTCCTAGGTGAACTTTGAAGAGAGACTAGCTTTATGGAGATGTTAAATATCAAAAAAAGATCAAGTACATAACTCTTCTAGATGATGATTACAAAGTAAACATAATCCCTTTTAACGCATCAATTAAAGTATTTATCTAATAAACTCTTTTTATATGTAAATGTTTATTCAATGGTTTATGGATATGAATTAATGTCCAAATGAATAAATATAAATACAAGTATAGAAATAACAATGCAAAAAATTTGTCAATCCATCTTAGGGTAGGACTGAAATAGGCACAAATAAACCAAATTTGAATTTACTTTTTTGAATTCCAAGGGTTAAAAATATAGATACAAGATCAAATCCATTCTCTTCTTATTGACCCAAGAAAACATGGAGGTGCCATAAATATAAAGTGTACAAGAACATCTACATAATAATATAAGGAAAACTTAGATATCTGGGAATATGTTTAAATAGATATAGATAAATGACAATAGAATAAGACAACTCTATATGAGATTGTACCATTTATCGACATTTAATTATATTAAGATAATCTCATAGAGAACACAAAACTAATCTAGAAATTTCTACAAAGATGTAAATTTTATCATTATAATAATTTAAAAGAGAATAATAACTAGGAACCATGCTTTGGTATGCAATGGGTATGTTAAAGAGCCATGGAAGGTCAATTAGGGAATTTTTTTGTGTATTTTGCATACATTTGTTTAGTGTGTAAGCTCAAGTTGTAGGGTATTCAAAAATTAATGTTATTTGTGCAACCAAAGTTTCAATCAAGAAGTGATAGCTTAAAATGAACTATGCATCTGCCTATAGGGATCCAAACATCACTAAGAAAGCTCTAAATTAGGAAGATAATTAGATTCCATTACCAATAGGATCATGTTATGTTTGCAATAGATACGAAGGGAGATAGATATATGAATAGATAGAGAGGGAGGGAGAGAAATAAATAGGGGTGTGTGTGTGTGTGTGTGTGTGTGTGTGTGTGAGAGAGAGAGAGAGAGAGAGAGAGAGAGAGAGAGAGAGAGAGAGAGAGAGAGAGAGAGAGAGAGAGAGAGAGAGAGAGAGAGAGAGATGGGAAGATAGAGCTAGAGAGAGAAAGAGAGAGATAAAGGAGGTAATAAAGAGAAGAAGAGAAGGTAATAGAGAGAAGAAGGGAGAGGGAGAGAGATAAAGATAGAGATAACAAGGGAGAAGTGAGTAAGATTTAGAGAGATGGATAGATAAAGGATAGAGAATTAAAGAAATGTAGAAAGAGGGAGTAACATATTGAGGAGAGAGAGAGAGAGAGAGAGAGAGAGAGAGAGAGAGAGAGAGAGAGAGAGAGGTACAAATATGGAGAGATAGGGATACAAAGAGGGAATGATAGAGATAGGCGTTGTGGGAGAGAGAGATGTGGAGATGGAGATGGAGATGGGAATATAGAGAGATCAAGAGTGATGGAGAGATAAATTAAATGTATTATATAAATTAAAATAAAAATTCAAAATATAGTTGTTCTGCGATAAATTAAAATTTAAATAAGATAAATAATTATAAATTAAATTAATTTTAATAAACTTAAATTACTATTTTTAATTTTTTTAAAAGACATAAATAATTATAAATAAATTTCAAACTTAAATCTAAAAAATTAAAATAGAATAAACTAAATGCAAAGTCAAAATATATGAAAATCTAAATATTAATAAAAATTATATTAAATAATAAATATTTTAAATTTAAAAATAATTAAAGACTAGATCGAAATATGGAAGATCATTTAGATAGAAAATTGGACAACATAAATAATGATGAATGAAGATATGTAAATGATATGAGAGGCTTCTACTTTATAGTATTCTCAAGAGGCAAATCAAGGGCTAGGATAGATTGACAATGCATGATTAAAATTAGAATAAAGATTAGAGTTAAACACAAAGTTATATTCATGTGACAAGTGTCACATGATGGATAAAATCTAGGGTTTTGAGGTACATTAAAGATATATTCTTATGTGAATGGCTAAGATTAAGATTTTAAGTTTCATTAAAAGGAATGGATGAGATGAAAAGTTAGTTGACTTTTGTGAAGTGTCTAGATTCAATGAATCCAGACAAGACTTAATTAAACATGTGAAAGGGACACTTATCACCTGATATAAATTTTATATTATAATCCATGTGAGCAACTTAAAAGCAAGATTGAATGGAGAATAATAATAAAAAGATAAAATTAATTGTAAAATTAATTAAATAAATAATAAATATTTATTTAATTAATTAGATCAAGTGAAGGCCAAAATAATTAAATAAATAATAAATATATATTTAATTATAGGTTGGCATAGAATGGGATAAATGATGAAATTATTTAAATAAATAATATGTATTTAATTAAGTAAAATTAAATGTAATTAGGTATGCACAAAAATTGATGTCTATATTTTTCTCTTCTTGAGATGATGTTGCAACTATTTTTAGAGTGAATAATACTTATACACTTTGGGCTTAAATTAAACCTAACGAATTATATTTCTAGAAGTGCCTTAAAAAGTAAAATACAACATTACAATTCGTAGCTATACCTAAATGAATACTTGACCCTGAGTATTTGTAACTAGGTCAAGGTCACTTAGATACATTTATCCATTCAATAAATCTTACAACTTCTTACAATAATCTATTAATTTTCATAGATTGTGGCAAGGTGTACATATACTAAACATATTGTTTTCAATACTTAGCATTTAGGATAGCTCAAAATATTGTTATGGTTAACAATGCTAAATAATGGAAAACATGCATAACCCAAAGTAACACTAATCTACTCTTACAACTAGCTATAAAAAGGATACTATTTAAATTAAAGTCTCTATTAAGTGATAAAGTATTTATTTAATTGGTAAACGGCAGAGCGAGAGGGTTTATATAAAGCAAATAATAAAGATAATTACAAAAAAAGGTTGAATCCATTCTGTCCTTGGACGTTTAAATCAATCATGATCTAAATGAAAGTACTGCTAAGATTAACAACAAACAATCCTTCAAGACATATAATCGATATATTCTCAAAAAATTATACATACGTCATAAGAACTTTAACAAAATTAACAAAGTCTATGACATTAAAACTGAAATTTTTTTCCCAATGCCAATCAAAGGTAGGATCCCGGATTGGAGCTAGGCTGGCCTAAACACCGAGCACTCCCCCTACCTCACGGCTGACCCCTTCCTCTGCCACTGCCTCTTCCAACACCATACCACCCTTGGCCATCAATCGCTTGCGTTGCGCCTTGTTCATCCCCGCCTCGCAGCCGACCCCTACCTTTGCCACTGCCTCTGCCACCTCCATGCCTCCCTTGGCCATCTGAGATTTGAAGTTCACCTCATTCAACCCCACCTACATGCGGGCCACCATGTTCCGATTTTGGTTCGAGGAAGCTGTTCATTCTGGCAAAATCCCTAAACTCATCCTCTCTATCCCATTTTTCAGGCTCATCCCCCCAAAATTTCCATTATAGATACATGCATTCTATTGTTGCAAAGGCCCTATGGCACATAAGAGTCGAGCCTTTGAGGTCTATGAGGAAGGGGTGAAAATTTATAGTTTCTCCCAAAACAAAAAGGAGAATCATATCCCCAGGCCGCGGCAACCCAATCCCATCCAACATGCATGTTGAAGAATTGAATCCAATCCTACCAAGAGCTCTTCATCGGACAAATGGGAAACCAATGCCTTTATCTCCGTTTTGGGAACATGGTTATCAAGCAACGAAGCCACAAATCTTGAAGAGATGCAAGCTTTGTCTCTTTGGTATTCCTTTGCAATTGACCATGACCCAAGATTAATTTTTAGAATGACCATCAATTCTAAACTACGGAGGTGTCTTTTTATCCTTTGATCGGAGATCTCTCTGAAAGAGACTTGGCAAGTCGATCAGGAAAGAGAGATAGGAGTGTCTGCTTCGAAGCAAGATATGGGGTCTGGGAATGCCCTTACTGTAAAACCAAAAGGGTCTGCCATGGTTGTAGTGTGAAGTATTAAAACACATTGACTCAAAGGAAATAATAGCCGAAATTGAGGAGACATAGCTGGAGGAAGAGTGAAAAGCAAAATAAAGCCCAAATTGAACTTGAAAGGACTCCTTTCATAAATGACTGTACCCAACATGTTCTCTTCTTCCTGCCAACTTTTATGAGAGTTACCTTGATTGACTAAAAATGGAGGAAAAGGCGGCACTTGTTTGTTTCCCAAAGATTGATTTTAAGAAAGGCCCCAAAATAGTGTCACGGTATCTTTTCGAGCTCCCTAACCTTTTAAAAAATGTGTCCTTTCCAACTATGAAGATTATATACTCGATTATGGTGACATCATCCAACCTCCTTGAAACATGCCAGTACCAAACCTTGTATGATTTCTGGCATAATAACTGCCCAAATGATCTGGTTCCTCCATTTTAGCTGAAGGTCCTCAAAAGTTTAGTAAATGTCTAACCAGCTTGGCAAAACTATTGATATAAGAGAACGCCAAGTTGGTGAGAAGTGAATTCAGACTCTATTATTTATCTAAGAGGAAAGACTACGGACTCTAGCTCAGCTACTCCAGCTAGACCTACTTGATGGCGGGGAGATAGCACATTTATGAGATCTTTTGATCGTTATAGACTATAACGATTCACTAGGTTCAAAATTTGATTGTGGAAGTCTTGTTTATTTTAATTTTGGATGATGTACCCCGAACCAAAAGTGGGATTGGTGGCCGAAACTAATGCCTATCATTTCATATACATGCATTCATTTAACTTGAGGGAAGAATTCCTGCCAAATGGTTCATGTTGCATAAGCTCATTAAATGCAAAGATTAACTAGTCCCTCTAGTCATGCACTCCAAATAACTCTTTGAAACTATTAACAATTTAAATCTCCATCCCACCAACTCAGAGAAAACTCTTTTGACACTGCCCTAGATAGAGCATCCACTTCTATATTAGCTTCTCTGTATATAAATCTCCAATTTGGATTCTTCATTGATCTAACTGTATTTATAGCAATTGTTGAATCCCCTTCAATTTCCAGATTCTTAATTCTTCTTTTATAACATTCCATAATGCCTAGTAGGAGAGCTTTAAATTTTGCAATGTTATTAGTATCTGGAGGGATTGGAACAACCAATTTGCACTTCACTATTCCTATGTGATCTTTGACTACACATCCAATTCTAGAAGTTCCTGGGTTTCCTTTGGATTCTCCATCAAAATTTAGTCTAGACAACCAATTTTAGGAGGAGTCCAAGATGCACTTTCTTGTAGATTAGAATTTTTCCCTATGAAAGGTGGAATTATGATTCCATTTCATCTTAACCTAATTCTTCTATCCCAATCAGTAAAACCTTTCTTTAAATTTGGATTGAGAAGAAGATTGTAATTTATATTCTCAACTATGGAAGCTTCAAGTGAGGAGAGAACTGATTCTAATTTCCTTGCTCTGTTATCAAAGAGTTTCTTGTTACACTCTTTCCAAATTAACCAAACCAAACAAGAGGGTGTGATTTCCCATAGGGGACTTAGAATACCACCTTTGGGTCTAATTGGCCACCCTTGAAAGAGTGAGACTATGTCATCGGGTAGGTTCGTAATCCAACCGATCTTAGCACATAGCCATCTCCAGTGTTTTGTTGACAAGGGGTAGTTAAGAAGTAAATGATTGATTGATTCCTCATGGGCTTTACATAGTACACATCTAGAAGGGCCCTCATATCCCATCTTTTTGAATTTCTCTATTGTGAGGATTTACTTTCTAGTTGGTAACCATGCAAAAATGTTAGCTTTAGGGATAACATTACTACCCTAGAAATTTTTTTGAGGAATACCTTGATCCTCGGACACTCCTTGATTGGCAAGAAGGTTATATCCGTCCTTGGCATTATAAAGACTATATTTTAAGGTTCCCATACCAGAGAATCTTCTCCTTCTCTAAAAACCAATTTCCCATCTTTTAAAATCTCGGTGAGATGGTCTTTAATTCATTGGGGAGAAGAGGGAGGTTTTCCAGTTTCTTCTAGGACTATTCTGGTAAGAAATTATCCCTTGAGATATCCACATAGTCCTTCACACAAATCCCCCAATGTTGTCTTAGCCAACCCTTGGTAGTCTAGACTGAAATTAGACTGTCTAAGCTTGGATATCTACCCTAGGAGTCTTCCCAAAATAAGCTTAATGATTCATTATGAAAATCCCATGAGACATATAGAGAATTCTTCTTGACACACCCTATGTCAATATTAATAGTGTCTGAGGGAAGTACAAAAAGCTTGCTTCTAGGACCTTTCTTCTTGAAAATTTTCACCTCAGGTTCTTGTTTGGTCTCATTAGAGGAAAAATAAGCAACACTTCTTTTAGCACCTTGTTTCACCTTAAATTTGACATGTTTTATCTTGGATTTATATGGCCTATACTTGGATTGGGGGGTACCCAGAAGAGTGCTCTAATTCTTCCAACCCAGTCTCATATCCTTCTTTTTGAATCCTTCCCTGCCTTGAGTGGATAGATTGGTCTTGATCGAAGAAGCACTTCCATCAACACGAAACTTCCTTTGCTGCCTATTTCAGAGGAACTTCCGCCTTGCAGTCCCTTAAAGGAATTGTTGGCATTATAAAAGGAGTTTCTATTATCATGAAAATTGTGTGGATGCTTTTCATCCATCGATGGAGTCGTCTTAACTCCTAGAATTGTCTTATTGAACCAATAGTTATTGCATTTTTTAATAGGAATCCTATTAGTACCAATAGCCACCTTATTAGGCCAAGAATGATTTCCATTTGAACCCTAGGGATCCCTTAAAGTAAAAATCTTAAAAGTTCTATCACTCTTAGGAGGAAGGCCTCCCAAGAAGCTCATTTGTTTCTAAAAGTCTCCTATATAGGGCCTCCAGGAATTATAACTCCACTATTGATGCTCAAGGTGGGAGTTTTACATGGAAGAGGGAGAGTAGCCCTTCATAGAGAAGAGACACTACAATGCACCATGACTCCATCTATGCTTGGAGTCATATTGTTCTTATAGATTCAGGCATTCTCCTTTGAAGCCTTCAAATCTAGTTTGGGCAAACTCTCAATGATCATCCCAGTGCGCTACTTCACCTAAAAAAAAATTCCTATTAAGTAATTAAGTTATGAATACCAAATTGAAATGAAATATATTCAATACAACATCAATAGAACCATATTTTTATTTTAAGAAAACCAAAGACTATATAAAATATAATGTACATACTTAATAATCCATCTTAGAACTACAATAACCCTTGTGCAATAAATGTGGTCGTTACAAAGTATTTGTAATGTTTAAGATGTTATCATACATACATTATAGTTACACAAGGTAATGTGGTGAGAAGAAATATATAGTTGTGACTTTACATTCCCTAGAATATTTACAAAGTGTCATGGAGATGTTCATTATAAAATATATACAATAAAAAACCTTTATACATTATTATATAATAAATTCAATTCATTTGTAGCTCAAATTCAATTCATTTATTTATGTATTATAATTAATATTGATAACAAATGATAACCAGTAGGAAATGAGTTAAAATATCATGGGAAGAAAGGAGAAACCTCATTCAAACCTACAAATCACTTAATGCATTAATAATGCATCTAAATATGGAGTGATATGGTATGGTTGAGCCACAAAATTTGTTGGTAAAATTATGTTCAAAGATAGATTGAACACCATAAAAATTAAAAACCTTAAATGTCATATTAAACACAATATATGCTGCATATATCTTTTATTCTCATGAAATTTATACTCATTTGATTAAATAATGGTTCCTACAAAAATGATCTAATCTTATCAAGCTACTTTAGAGATTCAACAAATCATTTATGGAATTTTGGGTTAATTTTATCTTTATTGTTATAACCTACATGAAAATCCAAACCCTTTTAATAAATAATCATTTCTAGGTGGAGAAAACATTTTCTAGTGGTCACTATAATAAATTTAGTCATAAATTTGACTTTGGTATGCATTAGGAGGTAATAAAGTTTGGATATTAAAACTTGTGAGAGTTTCAAACATCAAGGTTCAAAGATAGCTCATACCATTAAGGTATGCGGAATGGTGCAAGTCTAAATAAAAAAATTCCAAAAAAGGTGAGAGAATGTTGGAATGTCAAAGGTTTGGGGTTAGACATAGATTATTAAAAGTGCTTAGGGAGAGGTAAATTCAAAATTCCAACTCTAAAAGAATACTCAATGTAAAGGTCTCTAAGTTAGGAGGTTGGAGTTGGTGAAGAAGGCATGGTGTGAAGGGATGTTTAAAATTAGGAAAAATATAATTTGAAAACTTTTAAACGTGCAGGATTGAGATGATACAAATTAAGAAAAAACTGATTAAAATTAAAAAATAGAGGAGGTCCATAGGATGAAAAAGAGAAAAATTCTTAACACCAAATAAATTAGAGGTTGGGCATGAGATATTTAAGACATTCCAAGAAGGGGAAGTCCAATGGGTTGATAAGGAAAAAGGGAAAAGGTGAGGATGGTGGAATGGTATATTGGGATGGATAAATCTACAAGTATTAAAGTGTAACAACCTGCATAGAATTAGGATTTTATTGTAAGATACCTCAAACATAGAACCTTTTGGATTTCTTGCAACTATTAGAACATTAAGAATGACACAAAGAAATACTTATAATAAATTTGACTCATAAGAAACTTACTTAGACTATCTCATATTGGTTATAAGTGATCAGTTTAAAAGAGTTAACATACACAAAAGGGAAGGGACTCAAGAAAAATGGCATTAAACATTTGAGTCAAAACAAGGATAATAAAAAAAAAAACTAAAGCATAACCCTTAAAATTTCTTAGAAATAGTTAACATAGAATTTTTCCTCATATAAAAATTGTACTCATGTGATAATAATTGATCTTAATATTTATTAATATCGCCCTTGCTATCATATATTAAGAGAAAAGTTGTCACAAAGCTCATAAGTAGTGGATGTATAACAATATTATCATAAGTGCATAGTCTATATTGATCATCTTTGAATTCTTCATTACCTTTCCTATTACTTCTTACTTCTACTCTTTTCTCTTCTTAATTCACATTATAATTAGCACATCTAGGTTAAAGGATGGATGGTTCATAAGAGAGGGCTTAAATCCACTATTGCGTGTATATGAATGGATGTGATAAGTATGAGGGATCAAAGAGGTAATAGGTTAGGAAAGAGAAATAGAAGAGTATGAATAATGAAGTGCATGTGGATAGGAATAGGTGGAGGTTGGATGAGTGTTATAAATATGTGGAATGAAAGAGATAATAAGTTAAGAAAGGAACATATAATAGGAAGGACAATTAAATGTATGCATGAGAGTGGATATGGGGATAGAACAAGGAATGGAAATTTTATGAGAAAGGATGGTAATTGTTGTAATGCAATCACCATGAGTAGTTGTGATTAGTCAAATATTGGTGGACGAGATAGGTATGAAGGTAATATAGGTGGGAAGTTGAAGAAAGGATAAACAATGTATGGTGTGTACTACTATAGGTGGGATAACTACTATGGGGTTAGAAAAATTTAGTAGGAGTAATGTAGAATCTAGGTTAATGGTAGTGTTGGCTAGGTATATAAGGTTGTGAAGTACCACAAATATATTTTGAATCATTTATGCACTCGTATATACAAGTTAAATAGTTCTAAAGAAACACCCTCACTGTAGATACTTGCAAAAGAAACCCACATCTAGCATAGAAAATGAGGAAGGCTTCTAGGTAAGACTAAACTCCTGCTAAGAGAGAAGCCTAATGCAAGAGGCTAGAATGTCTGAAGGAAGAACCTCTAAGAAGTCTGCACCATCAGCAACAACCCTATTGGCCAAGACATCCACAATGATATTGATCTCCCTATAATAATGAGAGATAGTTAAGGAGGAAAAATACTCCAATTGCACAAGAATGCGCTCTAACAAGTACTATAAATGCCAAGAGATACATTTTTTGGCAACAACTACCTAAAAAACCAACATTGAGTCTCCTTCAATAACAATATCTTTAATATTCAAAGAGATAGCGAGATCAAGACCAAAAGATAATGTCTGAAATTCGGTTGCATTATTAGAGCTCTGACCAATATATTTTCCCACAGCTTTGATAATCTTAGAAGAATGATAAAAAATGACCACTCCAATACTAGACCTTCCCATATTTCCCTTAGAAGCCCCATCAAAATTTATCTTGAAGGCAAACTGGGTGGTTGGACTCCATTTGGCCATCCTATGCTTAACAAGAGAGGATAAACTAGTTGTTATAGCCCCATGAGAGGGCATTAGATGAAGAGAGCCCCATTTCCAAGCTACCCAATTATTTCAGTGAGAAAAAGACCTCATGTAATCTAAATTTTTATGGATGTAAGAAAGCACCACCTCACAAATGGAGCAGTGAACCTTGCCAAGAACTTCTTCAAGTGCAGCAGATTTATGTTTAAAAATCCTAGAATTCCTTTCTAGCCAGAGACTCCATACCACAAGAGATGGTGCCACAATCCAAAGAGATGAATAAAAAGAAGATGAATACAACAAGGGCCAGGCCATGAAGTGCGACAATAGATTAGGGCTACGAGCAGAAGACCAACCAAACATTACAAAAATCCAGTACAAACATTCACGAGCAAAAGGACAGATATGATCCATGGTTTCCATACAATAGCCACAGAAAACACAAGGGAATATCATACTAATCCCAAGTCTGTCCAATCTCATCCCAGAGAGAACTTTATCCTGGACTGATAACCAAGCAAAAGATTTTGCTTTAGGAAGACAAGCCAGATGCAAAAATAGTTTAGTAGGTCGGGAGAGGGAGGTCGAGGAAGCTTGAGACAAAGAATTGTACCCTTCTTTTACTGAATAAGCACCTGAGGCACTCTTAGTCCAAACAAAGGTATCCTCCTTATCTTGAAATACAAGAGGTATTTTCTAAAGTTTTGCCATAAAAGCAAGTCTAAGATGGTTAGCAATGGGCAAGGGAGGAATATCTTTCCATTTAGCTACTATTTATGGACCTGTAGAATCAATATCAAAATAGTTTGCAACAAAACCCCCCGAAAGATTCGATAAAATATCAGGCAAAGGGGACCAATCCCGAATAGTTAAAAAAGTGAGATGCCCATTCCAGAATTCATCCCAAAACTAGGCCTTTTTCCCATTATGAACAACCTAAGAAAGGTTTGGTAAAATAACCATTCTGCAAGAAACCAAAAAGTTCCAAAAAGCAGAACCCTTTGGGAGAGATACAGCCGTAAAAATCCGTTCTCGAGGAGCTCCCCTTAAATACTTAACAAGCATAATGGAAGCCCATTTACTCAAAGGGTCTACATATAACTTCCACACCAGTTTAGCCCCCGAGGCCTTATTCTGGGCTACTAAATCATGAATACTCGCACCTCTCAGTTCTTTAGGACGATAGATTTTGTCCCATGGTACAAGAGGAATCTTCTTTCTAACCCCAACATTATCATTCCAAAGAAAGGACCTTAGGGAAATCTTAATATCCTTGACAAATTTAGGGGGAGCCTTCAAAATAGACAACAAATGTGTAGGGATGGCATTCAAAATTGATTTAATTAAAAGAATCTTACCAGCCATTGTAAGCCACTTATGATTCTAGGAAGATATTCTGGAAGTGATCGCATGAACAACTTTATCCCAAAAGGAGGTCTTTTCTGAGCCCAGGAAAAAAGGAATGCCTAGATACTTGCAAGGAAAGGTCCCTACTTGAAAGCCCCAAAAAATGAATGAGTCTATTTCTAACTAGAGGAGATACATTCAAAAAGAAAACCTTAGATTTAACTTTCTGATCTGAAAATGCAGCATAATCAAAAATAATTTTCTTTATAACTCTAGCTTCTCTTAAAGAGGCAGCCCCAAATAGAATCTATCATCAGAAAATAAGAAATGGGATTGTGAAGAAGGAAGGCCATCAATTTTGATTCCCGATCATAATCTAGATGTTGTAGCGTTAGAAATGGCCCTACTTAACGCCTCAGCCAAAAGTATAAATAAAAACGGGGAGAGAGGATCCCCTTGCCTAATTCCCCAGGAGGAAGTAAAGAACCCCAAAGGAGAGACATTGATCAACACTGAGAAACAACCATAAGATATGCACAAAAATACCCATTTAACCCAACAACATGAAAACCCAAGGTGAGTCAAGACAGCAACAAGGGACTTCTAGTTGACATGATCATAAGCTTTAAGCATATCTAGTTTAAGGATCATGGCCGGAATCTTTTGTTGCAAAATGGAGTGAAAAATTTCATGAGCTACAATCGCACCTTCGGAGGTTTTTCTTCTAGGCACAAAGCCACCCTGCTCCATGGAAACTATCCGAGGAAGAAGCCTAGAAAGCCTAATAGAAATTGCCTTAAGGCAATAGGACGAAACTCAGAAAAAGAGCTAGGATTATCCACTTTTTGAATAAAAGCAATAAGGGTAGCATTAAGTTCTCTCAAAATCGTCCTATTTCTCCTAGAATCTTCCAAGACTAGTAAGACATTCTTTACAATAAAGTCCCAACACTTCTGAAAAAATTAAGTCCTAGAACCATCCTAACCTGGAGCATTTTCCGAATGCATGGAAAACACTACCTCTTTTATATCCTCCAAAGAGAATGGAGCCATAAGCATCTTATTATCCTCTTGAGTCACTAGAGGGGGGATCGAATTTACAAAAGTATTATCTAAAGCTACAAGTTCAGCCGTAAGCAAAGACTTAAAGAACCTGGCGGCTTCAGAGGCAATATCACCCTCATCAAATAGACTTTTCCCATTAGAATCAATAATACACAAAATTATATTGCATTGCCTCTTAAGCTTAGTAGAAGAAAGGAAAAACTTGGTATTTCTATCCCTCTCTGATAACCAAAGATCCCTAGATTTCTGCCTCCAATAAGATTCTTCCCTAGTCAGAATCTCACCTAATTGAAAATTTAAAGATTTAAGCCTATCATAAGAAAAAGAGGACATACCCAAACTAATGATACTCTTATTCAGCTTCTCAATTTATTCCCGAATCCTTTCCTTTTTACCAGAGATATTCATAAAGTGTGCAACATTCCAACTTCTAATCTTATGTTTTAAGAAAGCTAATTTCTTAACAATTTGGTACATCGTAGACCCAAGAATATGTGGGGCAGAAAGCCACCATTGTTTTAACGAAGGCAAAATAGATTGATCCCTAAGCCACATTGGATCAAACTTGAAAGGTAGTTTCCTAGGGGCCCTATCTTCAAGAAGAGAAAACAAAACAAGGAAATGATCTGACCCAATGAAGGGGAGAACTAAGGAAACAAAATCCTGACCCAAATTAAACCAAAAACTAGTCCAATCTTTCAGCAATTTGACAGAAATCTCTCTGCATGTTAGTCCATGTGAATGGATCATTAAGAGGTTTACAATCAATCAAATTCAAGGTATTGATAAAATGACAAAAATGTGAGATAATATGCTTATTAGGGATGATTCCCCCATCCTTCTCATCTAAACCAACAATAGCATTAAAATCACCCCCAAAAATCAATAAGGCATCTTACAAAGGAAACGCAACTGAAGCTAAAATCTCCCAAAGTTTCCTCTTTTCCAACACCCCAGTCGGGCCATAAACATTAAAAAGACAAAATTTAGAATTTGATAGCCTACTCTTAACAAGTCCAAGCATCCAATTAGATGAGGAAGCAATCAAAGGGAAATCCACACAAGCATCTTTCCAAAGGAACTCAAGACCACCTAAAGCACCTAAAGAGGAAGATGCACAAAATTTCCAAGATTTCCAAGCAGAAAATAACATATCTGCAGATGATAAACTTAACTTAGTTTCTTGCACCATCACAATATCACACTTCATTAATTCCAACTGAGACCTAATCAAGCATCGTTTGTTAGGGGCATTTAAGCCCCTAACATTCCAAGATATAATCTTCATTGACCTAGAGGGGAGGCATCAGCTCCCCTCAAAAGACACAAAGAAACTTGAGAGTCCTTTCCCACCAAAAAGGCCTTATGAAGACTTCTCTTAGAGGCCAAAGCTATTGTAACTGGTAGACTAAAAGGCTTTCTTGTTCGTTTCTTTGGGTTGATTGAATGCCCGCATCAATTTCCAACCGAGTCATGACATTATTAGGCTTCTAACCTATCTTACTAGGAGTAGACAAAGGTGAAGCAAGAGAAAGGGGGGATTGAATCAAAGGAAACCCATTGAAACCCAAAGGTGCAGAATCACCAGGTGCCTTATCTTGACCTTGATTCAATTTGCCAGATTCAATGGAATCCGAAGATGCCCCAAGAAGAGACAACACCGGAGCCCTCTCCGGATTAAGAAGTTCAAAATAATTATTTGTAGGGAAAGTAGCTACCTCATTCTCCAGATTACCTAAATCGGTAGAAATCAAAGAGATTACTCTATTAGCTAAAGCAGAATTAAGAGCCAAATTACTATTGTTAACAATATATTGAACTTGAGCAATAAGATGGTCATCTGGAATGATAACAAAACTATCAACCTCAAAGGGATGCTCAATACTTTTCTTACTCGGCCGAGGAGTTTCTAACTCATCCCTCAAGTCCTTCTCCAAACCACCAGAATGCAATGAAGGTTTTCCCGCATTCAAGATATCATTGATATTATCTAAATTAGAGAAATTATAAAAGCCGACCACAGGAGAAGGAACAGAGCAATGAGGCAAATCTAAATTAACCCTAGTTGAGACATTTTTGTCCAAAAGGGAAGGAATAGAAGCCAAATAAGAATCTTGAACCCCTACATGATTCTTATTCCAAGCAAACAGTTCCACATTCTTATCAATTGAGGAATCAATGCCTCCTGAAACAAATTGAATCTTTTTCATGTGAAAAAATAAGGGAGAATCCATAATCATCGAAGAACGACCAAATTCCATAGAATCCCTAATAAGGTTTTGATGCCAAATACCAAAGGATGACCGAATGTTGCAAATTTTAGGAGGAGAAACATTAATAGTAAGTAAGACACATATTTTGACCATAAACAACCCATCTTCGAACATCAAATGAGACAACAAAAAGTTGCCAAAAGAGTCCCTGATCCTTTTTTAAATGTCAGATTCCACAAATTTGGAACGTAACAAAGGGAGTTTAAACCAGGAAGAGACCTTCTTAGAACCAACCCCAGAGGGCTCAAAAAAGCGTTTCCAAGATTCCATAAAAATCAATTTTTTTCCAAGCCAAAAAAATGGAACACTCAGAGCCTTATCCCCAACTTCCGCAAAATCAAAGACAATAATAAAAGAATTTGTAGATAAAACTTGGAAGTATAGAGTGTCATACCAATGAGAATGAATCTTACAATGTAGCTTTGAAAGATGAATGGAATCACCCCATACCTGAATAATAACTGCCAAAGCCCGAAGATCATGAGCCTTTTTCCCTAGAAGAGAATCTGAGGCATCAATCAAGGGAAGCGGAAGCCAAACAAACCGTTGTTACGAGGACAAGTCAGGATTTGGAAAAGGCAAGTAGAAACCCCTAAATTTGGCTGCAGCATAGCAGCATTTTCTTTTCTTTTCTCCTGTCAAGCCTTATTTTCAAATTCCCTAACATTTCGTTTGCCCGATTGCCGACCACCCTGATCCTTGACACCCAAATTGTGGCCTTGATTCCCCTGCCGATGAAAGAACCCCTAAAAATAAGAAGAGGAAGCAAAATCTCACCTAGATTGTTTACCACATGAAAAATCCCCAAAACCATCAGTCGCACCAGGGCGAGGAAGACCAACATAAATCATAGTATCCACCCATTTGCCACGTCAAAAAACCCATTGAGGGACATGACCAGTGGTCTTGCTGAATGGATCCCTGTGGGGAAGCGGATCTGCCACCGCTTCATCACCCCACGACCTATTCGACTGCATGACCCTCGAACCCTAAACTTCGCTAATTCCAAAAATTCACTCCGCCACTGAAAGTTTGCTCAACTCAATTGTATTCTACATAATTATATCAACTCAATCTACATAATTATGATCACTGGAACTATATTTTTAATAACATAATGGACTATTGATTAAATCTAATAGGTTTACTACAATTTAATATTTGTTTTGTGGCTTTCTAATAGGTTTATTGCAATTTAATGTCTATATGTATTTCTTGTTTAGAAACATTTAGCATAAATCATTTCAAATTTTCTAACTATATGGCTAATGCAAAGAAAACATAATTATGATGTGTGTAAATCAGCCTATAAATTTTCCTTTCTGATTATATGCACTCAATTTTCTCTATTATGTTATACCATTGACTTATATTTCAATGTAGGATTTACAATTAATTATAATACACATGCATTCATATTGCCACTATCCTCTATTAACAACACTATAATATTTTCCTTTCTAATTATATGCACTCAATTTTCCCTATTATGGTGTACCATTGACTTCTATTTCAAAGTTCAATCTAGGCTTTACAATGAATTATAATACACATGCATTCATACCGCCACTATCCTCTATTAACAACACTATAATTTGGCTCTCCACCGTTCACAATGTATTAATGTTAATAATGATCTCTAGTGATTGTAGGTTTTGATTTTTTTGCACTTTGCACTCCTAACAACAACACTCGTCATTACCTACTGTAACCAACTACATCTACAACCCTAGCATTATTACAATTTTTTTTTTCAAATGGAAAGGACTCCAGCTGCATAGCAGCTCTTGTTATATTTGGTAATATCTTGGTTTATGAAAGATTTATTGTATTTGACTGTTGACTTTACCTGTTAACATGTGTTTTATTTTTAAAATCATAGACAATTCAGAATAAATATTTCTTGGAAATTCATAAGATGTATACAAATAGGTATACATTAATTTAACTTCAATAAATAAATGTTCTGATTGATTGAAAAACAGGTTTTAAGTACCTGAAACCATTACAACATAGTTAGAAAGAAAGCTGAGAAAATAGAGTCCACATACAAAGCGTCTGGTCAAAAGACCATTGAACAAAAAAAATAGATAAACAACAAAAAACAGCAAAGAACCCAAGGAGACACTACTGTCTTTTGAATTTAGGGGTTACTGTCTTTTGAATTTAGTGTTAAACAACAATAAATAAATGTTAGGGCTTAATGTCTTTTGAATTTAGTGTTAAAAGTATATAAATAAATAGGAAAATAAATGGATATATTTTTGTAGTAAAGAATGAATGGATTTTGATGTTGATATTTAAATTTAGATGTGTTACAATCAAGAGGAGATCATGATAGTTTGCAATTCGTCTTAGTGTTCAAAGTTGTCATATATAGTGAAGTTTTAATATCCATCATAATTTTTTCATTACATGACATATGGCATGTGCCTATCAATAATCCAAAATCCTCTAAGTGGGATTCCTACATCCTTATGTGAGGACAAAAACTCTATGTCACCTTTCCAATATGATTTGCATGTGCAAATGAAATTGTCTAGTAGGCACATAAAATTAAATCAAATATTAAATAAATAAATCCAATTGCCAATGTTAGGAATTGCAAAGGTTTAGGTACCTTAATCCAAACATTCTCCCAATTGTTAAATAACTTTCAAGAACTTATCAATCAATGAAAGGGGCAGAGAGGCCCATGGAACTAGAAGACCATTTGAACTCCTCTATATGCACAAGTTTCACCAATGCATGTACAACATTAATCAAAGTGTCATCTTTCTCTAGATTTATCTTCCCATCTCTACCATATCTCAAACAAAATGAAACTGAACATCTATTTTCTTTGCTCTAGCATGGAAACTTACAATTTTTTCTAAGAAAATGACACTCTGACTATCACAATAGATAGTAATTAAACATGCATCAAGCCCAATATCTTAACACAACATTCCTATCCAAATGGCTTCCTTACAAGCATAAGTGGCTACCATATACTCTTATTCTATCATTTACAAAGCAACTACAACATGCTACTTACTTATCCAACTAATAGCACCATTGAATATAGTAAAAATATAATCACTAGTCGATCTTATGTTGTCAATTTCACTTGCCCAATCTAAAACCACATATCCATAGATACTCATAAAATTTCAAGGTCCAATAGCATGACCATAAAAACACAAGGACTACTCAAAACAATCCCTCCAATATTTGAACACTCTTAATTGCATCACAAAGAAATCATCTAGGGTTAGACATAGATTGACTCAAGACTACCACTATTTAGGCAGTTTTAGTCTAATACAAACCATAGCATACATAAGACTATAATAACTCTCACATATGATGAACTATCCATGTCCTCCACATCAATAGGATATTTTGGAAAATATTCCACTAATAACTTCATTCAAAAGTCAATAGGAACTATCATGGATCTATAAGATATCATGTTGAATTTCTCCCCCACCAAATTCACATACTTTGGCTTAACCAAACCTTTCATTATCTTTGTCTATTTTAATATCCATTACCAAAATGTTCCTAGCTGCATTCAAATCTTCCATTTTTGAATTATGCTAACAACTAAGAAGTTTCAAGTCAAAAATAAAATATCTATTACAAAATAGCAATATATAATCTACATATAATGCAATAGTGAGAATCCAACCATTATCAATTTTGAATTTAACACAGTGATCAAATTTAGACCTCTAAAATATCAAACTCAACACATAGGTATAAAAATACTTGTGCCACATTTTAGGAGACTATTTCAAACCATAAAAATAATTTTTCAACATGCAAACTAGATTATTTTTATCTTGATTCATGAAATTCTCTCACTATGACATATATATCTCCTCCTCCAAATCACCATGAAGGAATGGTGTCTTCACATCCATTTGATTGATTTCCCAGTCATGAGTTATAGCAAGTGATAATAAGAATTGAATGGATGTCAACTTTGTAAAGGGGGACAAAATATCACCATAATCTATTCCCTCAACCTAGGAATACCCCTTTGTGATCAATTGTGATATATGTTTCTCAACACTACCATCAAGACCACACATTTTCCTGAACACACATTTACATCCCATAGGCTTCCATCCTTCAGACAAGATTATAAAATCATATTTAATATTCTTCTTCAAAGATGCCATCTCTTTGTCCATGTATTTCATCCATGAGTTTGCATCACTCATACCCATAACCTCTCTCAAAATCCAAGAAAAATAATACTGGAATCTAAAATTGAATGACAAAACCTATTTAGTTATCACCTAATTCTTATTGACCTCCTCAAATGTTGAGGTTGAGGTTCTTCATTTATTTTGAAGATTTAAATCTACTAGAGCTCTCGTCATCATCAAATCCATTAGGAGGTCATAGTTCTTCTTTCTTAAGGGTTGAAGGAACTTGAACTACCTCCTTGTTTTACTTAAGCTCTTCTTTGGCGATAGGTCAGCATAAGGTTTCATCTCTCTAAAAATAACACAACTACTATTGATAACTTGAACTCTTACTAGATCCCAAAACTTGTGCCCGTTTACACCAGCACCATAACTAATAAAGATGCACTTCAGTACCTTGTTCTCTAACTTAGACCTATTTTCACTTAGAACATGAGCATAAGATTCACAACCAAATACTATAAGATATTTCATTGAAGGCTTTTTTCATGACCACACCTCCATATATATGATATCAACAAGTGTTGATATAGGAGACCTATTTACTAAATAATAGAAAATGGCTATAGATTTCATGCAAAAAAAAATGAGGCCAACACCACTAACAATACTCCTAACCCTATCTATCAATGTCCTATTCATCATCTCTATAACTTGATTTTGTTGATGGGTGTATGGAGTTTTTTTATTCCTCTTAATCTCATGCTCCTTAAAAAACTTGTCAAAATCTATAAATAAAACTCACCACCATTGTCAATTCTCAAACACTTAATCTTTCTATAACTTTGATTCTCAACAAGAGCCATACTCTCCTTTAATAAACTAAAGACTTCATATTTTCTTTTGAGACAATAAATAAATATCATTCCACTATATTTATCGATGAATGATACAAACTACAAAGTTTTGGAAATTGAAGGAACATTAACATGACAAAAGAAATTAAAATGCAACTTGATCTAGAAAAGCAGAAAATTTATGAGAGTTAAAGTAAAACTGAACATGATTTTTCTTTCCATAAATGCAATGTTTTCAAAAATCAAACTTAAGATTACAATCATCAAGCCCCTTTATGAGGCATTTATTTTTTAGGGTTTTTAGACCCTTCTCACAAATTTGACCAATTTTTAGGTGCCATAACAATGTCTCCTCCACTAGAAGTCTCATGTCAAAGGCATTGGCACCCATAGGTTCCTATAAAGTATGACCATCAGATCTAGAAGTAAGATGTCTCTTCACACCTCAATTGATAGTGTAGATGAATAATATATAGTCCTCTACTTTTACTCCTTAGAAGTACTATCACAACATACATTCATGTATCCAAATTATACAAGATGTCAATTCAAACACCCTTAGAAAAACCATATCCCCTATATTCATCTTACATCCACTTGTGAGAAAATAACCTGCACACCCACATCACTAAATTTAGTTATAGAAAGTATGCTCCATGACAAACCCAAGATATGCAAGACACTATCAATCCCATTCACTCTACCATCAAGGAATATAATATTTACACTTCCACAACAAAAAATATTTAGATGATAATAATCACTAAGGTACACCTTCCCAACATCATAATCTCCATAATTCATGAACTAGCCCTAATATGATTTCATGTGGAATGATGCACCTAAATCTTTCAACCACTCATATTCTAATTCATGTGTTTCCAAGTTTGCAACAAAGGCTTCACTATCATCCTAAGATGATTTCAAAACTGAAGGATTTTAATTTCTTCTTCTTTTTCTCCTCCTCATCCATCTTTACATTTGTGGTTCTACTATCAATTTCTATAAAAAGGTAGTCCCATGAGTCTGGAAAACAACATAAGAGAAGAATGCAATGATCTTCCTCATCAATATTTTTATTAGCAAGTCTCATCTAAGCAATTATTATTTTGAATGTGCTAAGATGATTTGTAATTGACCGTCCATATTTCATCTTCAAAGAATACATTTTCTTTCTCAAGAATAACTTTCTTACCTAGGATTTAGTTTGATACACATCTCCAAGCTTCTTCCAAAAATATTTTACACTCTTTTCTTCATGGACATTTAATAGAACAAATTCTTCTAAATAAAGAATTGTGATGCCCTAATCTTTTTGATCAATTGAATCCCAAATATCCCGGTCCATAGTTCAAATTTAGTTTCATTAGACTTCTCCATCTTAATTTTTCTGAATTTTCTTGCCATCTTTTTCTTGCAACAATATTTTGAAAGTGCTCTAAAAAATCTCTAACTCAAACTTATATTAGTATAAAAAACCTAATACCCAATAGTGGGACCAAAATTGGCTAGGCTCTAATTCCATCTAAAAAGAAGCAAATGTATAGGAAATGCTTCTTGACACTAATTTAGTGGGAGAGATTATGCAAATTTTCTTTACAAAAATTAACTATTACATAAAGAGAAACATATTCCAATAGAGATAATTAGCTTGCAAATAGTATATGTCGCAATGAACACACAATATAAATGGAGAAAAACCTCTCAGGAGAAAAAATATACACTCCAAAAGTATAGTACTTTGTATTTTCAAAACACTTGGTAGTTACAATACAATATCAGCACTAGGCATCTTCAACAAAAGTATTAATTCAACAATCCACAATCTAGATTTTTTTCTAGTAGTATAACACTTCACCTACCAAGCATAACATACATAATTCTATAGAAGACAACCTTATATACCATAGAGGTATCTTCTAGATGATGATAGAAGATGGGGTCATCCAAATATACTTGATACATTTTCCAACCACATGTAAACATACAAATGACACATGTACATCATCTTTTGACTCCTCATTCAAATCTCCAAAATTGGGTTCCTAAAACTTTGTATATTTAGCTATAAAAAATAATCTTACACATCTTATAATTCTTATTAAAATTATCATAACAAATAGCACCTACTTCTATAAGAGAATATGTCATAACTAACTATTAATATGTGATTCTCATATAGCTTGTCATTATCCAACTTGGGTTTCAACCTTCTCCATCCAAGGGTGTCCGCTGACACTTGTTCATTCTATTATAGAATCTATCATATGTTGTCACAATTTTTCATAGATTATATCATAAAATTGGATTTACATGACACATGGTACTTACCTATCAGTAATCCAAGATCATCTAAGTGTGGTCCACCTACTTCCTCATGTGTAGACAAAAATTCCATGTCACCTTCCCAATAATATGACAAGTCAACAAGCCAACTCCTACAAGATGATGAAATAACATATACAAATGAAGTTTTCTAGTAGGCTCATAAAATTAAATCAAATATTAAATAAATAGATCCAATTACCAATGTTAGTACTTGCAAAGGTTGAGACAACTTAATTGCAACATCCTTGTCGATATTAATTCAAACAAAAATTTAAAATAATTTCATGATCATATTCCCATTACATTAAAAAAGATAAAGAAAAGGCATGGTCATTTTCACATACCAAAGTAAAAGGAATCTCAATTTTGGCCTATATATTTTCATCAAGTTACTTAATTACTAGCTCGAAGATGTATTTTTTATATGGTCTTGGTTCAATCTAGTGAAAACAATAGTATCTTGTTATGATGATGAATTATGTCCTCTAGAAAAATTAGGATTGATTGTACCATTTAAATATGATCCCCAATTGGAAAATGGTCTTACCTCATAGACAAGTTAAAAGAGGGATTATAGGATTCTATTCTCTAGTTATTTTAGTTTGACATGCGTGACATGTGGAGGCATGTTGATGCGCATTGACAAAGATGGATTTTATGATTTGTATCATTTTTAAAACCCTGAACTATACCATACTACCCATGAAATTCTATGAGGACCTTTTTATCTTCATCATGGTTAAGGAACTTTAAGTAGATGCATTCAAATTTTATTTTGTGCAATATTCTTCATTTGATCATATATTGAATAATTTTCAACTTGAGTGCTCTCTTATGGTTATAATTCTACTAATCTAGGCATTGTTTATTCAGTGAATATGCTTTGTCAAACCTTGGTTATCTAGATGGATGTTGGTTTGGATACTCTTTTAGTGGTTGTTGTGTCATCTTGTATTCAAGGTTGTCTGGAATGCTTTTGGTGCCCTCCAAATATGTTGTTAATTGCATTGCAGTTTATTGGATCATGTTATTTTGGTCTAGATATGTATTGGGAGATGTGTTGAGAGGTTTATTTGGGTCTCACCTTGGCGTGTGGAGATCCACATAGATTATTTTGCATAAGAAGTAGTTATGTGGTTGACTTGTTAATTATGTCGACACATTATCCTTTATAACATCATTTGGAGTATGTTTTAGCATGTGAAGATTATTGGATCATTCATCGAATGATATGTTTTGGTTCCCTCTTTCTCGTGGAATAGACCAATCTAATTACTTTAGGTCCAAGTGGCTTAGTTTGTGTAATATTGTTTATTCTATTTTGGCCAGCCCTTAATTCTAGGATATTAATGTTGTATCTCATATTTAAGATATGTATGTAGCATCGTAAATTGTCACCAAGACAATTTACAGCTCATGTTTGTACCCCTGCTTTAGTGTGTATCCCTCTCATCTCCTATCTAGGACTATTCAATGCCTTAACTCCAACTTTTTATTCCTTAAACACCTACCAAATGACTCTCTAGAGGTGTGTCCTCCTCCCTCGGCCTTAATCCTGGAATAGACCAATCTAAGTATTTTAGCTCCAGGTGGCTTATTTTGTGTAATATTGTTTATTATATTTTGGCCAACCCTTAATTCTAGGATTTTAATGTTGTATCTCATATTTAAGATGTGCATGTAGCATCGTAAATTGTCACCAGGCCAATTTACACCTCATGTTTGTACCCCTACTTTAGTGTGTATCCCCCTCATCTCCTATATGGGACCATTCAATGTGTTAACTCCAACTTTTGATGCCTTAAATACCTACCAAATGACTCTATAGAGGTTTGTCCTCCTCCCTGGGCCTTAATTTTGGCCCTTTGAGTTAGGAGGACCAGAGCACCACGGTGCCTTGGTCCTGGACCAAAGTGCCCAGCGCCCAGGTCCCCCTCTTTGGGGCCCATTTTTCAAGGAGGAAGTGTCACCCATCTCTCCAATGAGAAATAAATTCGGTGGCTCAATTTGCCTATTGGAGGCTGGCCTAATTGGTAAATTGACCTAGATCATCATATATAAAGGCATTTGATCAACTTAATTTTATACCTCAGCATTCTAAGTCTTCACATCCAAGCAATCAAGCATTCAAGCATTGAAGTGTTCATCATAAATCATTTTTAGAGGTCTTTAAGGCTACATATTATTAATTCAATAATTGTGGAGCAAGTCACATCATTCATATGAAATCATGTGTGTGTCATTAGGGTTTTGTCATGTTCATGACATTTCATACAACATATGTGACTACATTCAAGAAGAAAATCATCATTATAAGTCATTGCAAATCTGAGGTATCTCCTTCCATTATTTATGTAATTATTTGAAACGTTTCATTCAAGGTCAATTCCTAAACCGAGGTTTGACTTAGGCAAACCCCAATTTCCAACCTATTTCCCATTCTTTCTATGTGTAGGAAGTAGGTACGGAGATACGATATTCAAGATAAGCTTTATTTACAGAGATAAATCGATCCCCCATAGGAGTGTGAAAAGTTAAAAGGACCAGAGTGACCATCACACCAGTCCTGATAAATCAGGAGATGCTCTAGGAACAAGTTTTAATCCTCTTACAATCCTTAGATGCAAGTTTGTGGCTCGATCTAATGATTGTAGCTCACTATTTGCACATTTTTACATCAATTTTAGCCCATTTACCCTCATTTTAGTATCTTCAATAAATCAATTCAAGTGAAGGGAAAGAAGAGGGATCATTCAACACCCCTGAATCTTATCAACACCTAGACCTCTTAGGTTTAAATCTATCTAATTCCTATATTTCCCTAAGGTAATGGTCTCCAAGTAAAAATTAGCGGCTTTCATACATCTAATGGTGGAAACCCTAATTTTTCACCATTATAGTGTAAATGGATGAATTGAGCATGGATAAGAAGTGAATTTTGTGAGAAGAGTATGTGAATGATTTTTAAACATTATATTAGTCTTGAATTTTTGAACTAATTTAGCCTCCCCTCTCATTTTTGTTTGGTGTTCGACATTATATTAGTCATTTTTTGTTATCCCACTTATTGATTACTATTAACAATCAATCTATACATACAATAGCATCAATGTTTGTGATAATCCTTGCACTTGACTAGTTTCATAGGGAAAATTTCAATTTTTAATCCTTGTAGTATATCATTTTTATTTTTTCTGACTCATTGAGTTCACTTTGCATCATTAAATATTAACTATAGCATTATCTAGGAAAGAAGATACTTTGGTTCCAATAATATAATGTCTACATTTTTATATCTTAGACCAATTTAAATAATGCTTCTCCACACAAGTACATCTACTTCAACATTTTTGAATGGAGAACACATAAATTTGATAGGCTTTTCACAATTAATATAATCTCTCTATGTGAATATGGCTACATAGGAATGCTTAGATGTCAAAGAGTAAATGTAAACAGGTCTATGCAATCAAGAAAAATTAAAATTAGAGCCTTTATGATGAATCTTTTGATTTCCTTGAAGGACTATTTGTTTTGGTTTTCCATGTTATTTTATTATGTCCTTCATTAGAATATTGTTTAGTGGTTTCACAATTTATATGAAACTAGAAATAATTTCTTGAAAAAATTTATCATTTCAAAGAAACATCTCATCTCCTTTTTGCTAGCACACATGCCCGACTATTGTATGACCTAGTGTTTTTCCTAATCATATTACTCCAAAAAAATAACTTGTTTGGATTGAATGATACTCAATTATCCTTACATTGTTGTAGTATCTTTTGTAGATTAACCATATGGTCAAGCCTAGTTTTGAAGAAGACTATTAATTAATCCATGTAAATAATTATGCATTTACTAGTAATATTTTAAAATTCCAATTTCATAGCTTTCTGCAAGATTAATCCTAAGTAAACAATTCTAAATGAAAATATTCTATATGTAAAAGGTATCCATTTGGTTGTAGTTTATGTAGTTCTCGTCCCTGGTTCATCTTTTTTGTTGTGCATCGATAGACTATATCGATATAGCTTACATTATTTTATGATGCTTTTGATAGATGTTTATGGATTTATCTATGACTTGGACGTTTTATAATTGATGGTAGACATATCATATTTGCAGTTGACATTGTGGTTTCATATGGATGATGATATTCATGGACTACTATGATGGATGGACTTACATTGATTATCTATATACACTTATTATATATGTGAGGTTCATAATTGCTTATAGTGCTATGATGGTATCTTACTATGTGCTAACCCTACCACATGGTTATATTGGATATGATGTTTATGACATTGTTTGGTTGTCATGATTGCCTTCTACTATGGTTGTGCTAGGGATGATGTCACACCACTCATTTATGAATATGATATGATGTTGTGACTCCCTTTCACTTGTCTGATTATTTCATGTTATATGCTCTATACATATGTTTTTGTGTGTACTTTGGTGGTGATAGGTTTGCAGGTACTGGACATTGACTCCACTTGGCTTCATAGGTCTGAGTGTGTCTTTATCCCAATGGCAAGTTGATCAAAGCTGATGCAAAATCCCATTCTACACTCTAGGTTTAGATAGTATCCTATCAGTCTTAGTCATGGTTAGAGTTGCCTTGTAGTGCTATGTGGTATCTTAATTGGGTTGTCTTGAGGAGTTATGATTATTGATTGATTAAATTATTAATTAATTAATTGGCGTAAATATTTTAATAATGTTAAATTAATTTAATAGGTGATATTAATATTTGTATATTTATGTGTGATTATTTTATTTAGGATTTATATTTAATTATGGTTTTATATTATTTGATGGTTCAATATTTATTTGATTGTCTATATTATTTGATTTAATTATTTTATTAGTGATCCTTTCTATTTATTTATTGTGGTTTTAAATTTAATTGGGCTTTTTGATTTATTGAGTTTATTTTATTAAGCCTTTATATTTTATTTGTTGGTTATTATTATTCATTTCCCATTTTCCAATTGGGTTTATTCATTTATTTATTATTAAATTATTAATTTTACCTACCCTATTTTATGATTGGGTGTGAGATTTGGAAGGTTTAAATATATTATTTTATTATATTCTGCCTCAATATTTGGCATGGTTGGTGAGAAATATTATATTTCAGATTATTTTTTTATTGGCTGGGAGTTTTGCATAGTTTTGGTTTATTTTCTATTTATATGATTTTCTGAGATTGTCATGGGGTTGCTTGGCTGGAAGCTTGTCAGGACTATTGTCTCCCATTGTCATGAAGGAATGGGTTGCCCAACCTATCTCTATATTTTGTATTTAATCCTGAGATGTTGTGATGTTCTATTTAAAGACTTTGTCTATTCTAATTTCCCAAATGCTAGTGTTCTAATGCTAGAGTTTTGTATAGTTTTGGTTTATTTTCTATTTATATGATTTTCTGAGATTGTCATGGGGTTGCTTGGCTGGAGAATTTCCCAAATGCTAGTGTTATATGAATTGAATTTTTGGAAGCTTGTCTTGGATTTTTGGATTTGGCTGTTAGTTGCGCTTCATCAGATTTCTCAATTCATAACTTCTATTTTTCAGGTTGGAAGAATTTTAACCTGCTTTGCATTTTAATTTGTAAAGCTTTTCTTCTTTGTGCCTATAAAGAAATTTGGCTTCACAAATAATTGAAAAATATTTATGGAAATTATGGTTTTGCTTTAGTTTATTAATGGTGTTCCAAAAGGTCTCTTGTAGTGCAATGTCATGAGTTTTGTCCTTGATTTAATAGTCTCGGGACTATTATCTCCCATTGTCATGAAGGAATGGGTTGCACAACCTATCTCTATATTTTGTATTTAATCCTGAGATGTTGTGATGTTCTATTTAATGACTTTGTCTATTCTAAAGGTTTGGTGTTGTGTAGAGTTTCTGTATTGCCACAGTAAGGCATTTTGTGTCGTGTGGGGCCTTAATGGTGATTTGTCTATTTATTAGATTTGTGGCTTCATATTATAACCTTGTTTTAAATTATTTTTCCTTGTTGATGTGTTTTGGGTGTTGTATTTTGGTTTGCATCACCCGACACATAGATGATTATGTTTTGTTTCATTTTTGTGGGCATATGCGCTAAATAATTTGATATATGTGTTGAAAGAGTATAAGCGCTACATGATATTTTGTATGTGTTAGTTTGTCCCATGTATGCATTGAAGTTATTAGTAAATGTGTTGTTCTAAAGTGCAAAATCTCTATTTTGTTGCTTGAATACGTTGTAGTAACCAACTTATGCACTAACCTAGTAGATGTGCTACCTAGTTATGTAAATACACTGCACAATTAGGTGTATGCATTATTATGTTCATTGAATATGATAAATTGGTTTGTGTAGGAATTGTACTATCTTGTGAAAGCATTGTTTCTCTTTGCAATGTGCTACTTTGTTGATTGAATCTGCCAAACTATTGCATATGGTCTTTCTGTGTTAGTTTGTCTTTTTGAATCTTTTCTTGGCTTTTTGCTTTGGTTTTTCATCAGTCCAGAGGCCGTGTTTGATATTTTTGAGTTTCCCGAGGTATTCCGAGAATTGGTTTATTGATTGAGATTGGATATTTTCATTATATTTGTTAATCAAGATGAATGATACCTTGTTGATTGTATTGGGCTCATTTGGATATACTTGATATTGTGGATCATATTGGATGTTATATGTTTTCTTGTTGCCTATGAGGCTATGATTGTTATGCATTTATTTAATGATTATCTTTTTGGTTGGAAACCTTGGTTATTCAGGTTATGTTTTGAGAGCCCTTCTTCTTGCAGATGTTTATGTTATTTCTCTAAGGGCTAGGAGCATGATTAGGGAGAGTGGGCTTCCATGATTCTATCGAGGTCATGAGGAATGGTTCACTAGGATTCCTTGTGATAAGAAGTCGAGGTCTAGACCATTGGAATAGCTCATTGGGAGTTTATTGCATAATTCAAGTGATAACCTACTAAATTAATCTTAGGTTTGATGGGTAGTAGTAATTCATCTTAGTAAGATAATAAATGTATTGGTGGTGCCCCATCTCATGGCCTAGAGTGCTAGTACAGACTCGGGATGAGGTTTGGAAATACATGGTAACTAGATAAACTGAACTCCCTTGTTTTTCTTAAAGGTTGAGATGGTTCCACATGTGTATCATGAATGTTGGGAAGAGGGAACTCACACTCCCCTTACCTAGGATATCCTTTTTTGTTTTGTAATAGCATGTGATGACACTCTTCCCTACATGTAGATCCCAGTTCCTTATCCCTTTCTATTCTGGTGCCTCTGGATGTCTTCTGCTTTTGACTTAGCCACATGTTGTGTTTTAGTGTATTGTTTATGTGAATGTATTTCAGTTGTGGAGAAAATATTTCAAAAGCAATAACCCAACAACAAGCTCAAGTTGTCAAATAGAAAGAAAAACCAAACCTAAACCCTTACCTCAAAATCAACCAATCAAAATATTCCTTTTGGGAATATATTTTACCTACCCACGTTAGGTTGTACTTTTATTTCTCATTTCAAATTAAACTAATGAGAATATATGAAACACATTTATCATTATAAGTGGGATGTAAAAACCTACCCACGTTAGGTTGTATATTTATTTCTCATTTCAAATTAAACTAATGAGAATATATGAAACACATTTATCATTATAAGTGGGATGTAAAAAGACATAATATAAGATACTTTATTACGACCAATTAATTAATAATGAGACTATACAAATAACTATAGGCTATGATTAAATAGATAAATCAAATGGGCAATTAAATAAATAACCCAAGGGTTTATAAAATAAATAAACAACCTCTAATAAATATTATTCAATCACTAAAGCCAAAGACCTAATAAAAAATAAATAAATAAGTAAACAATAAATATTAAATAAACCATTAATCAATAATAAATAAATATTTAAACATAAATTTTAAATAAACAATAAATATTAAATCTCAAATAATCAAAACACCAAAAAATACAATAATTAAATTAAACATTAACAACTATTTAATTTCACACCAATTAATTATTTAACAATATGGGAGGACACAACATGGATGATGAGTCTTCAACGAGACCTATAGGGAATTTGTGAGATAGGCACAAGTGTTAGGGAAGAGTGATATCCATGTAGAAGAGCATTAGCTTGCAAGTACAAGTTCCATAGAAATGTGGTTTCCCTATAAAGGACTATATAAGTAGGTACAGGTGTAATGGGTTGAGTCCTTCCCTACTTAATTTAATCTTTAATAAATTATGAAAAATAAATTATCTCTATTAATTAATTGAGAATGTATAATTTGTTAAAATTTCTATAATACTTTGATTACTAGAAAGTGTACAAAATTGTCTCTTATATTAATTTCATATTGCATATTAAACAAAGAATGTAGTAGCATTGTGAGGTACCTAATCTCCCACTAGTATCTTTATAACCATCTAATCAATCGCAATGTTCTTATTTTGACTTGCAATATCTTGTCCCTATCACTAAGGTTTTCATCCTCTTACCTCCTTTTACCTTCTACTGCTTCCTCACGCTTCCTCAGAGATTCCACCATTATTTTAAGCCTTCACCATCATTGATGGTTTGCAAAAAATAGTTGGGTTGTTGTTTTGAAGTCCACTTTCCTCCCTCTGTAGATCTGATAAGCATCTCTATATGTGTGTAGAAAATGAAAGATACATTTTTAGGAGAAATAGGAAAAGATTTTGAATAGTACAAGAAAGAACATTACATCTCCCACTATCACCAACACACTCCCCCATGCTTCCTTCCCCTATTTTTAGTCTACAGAAAAAATTAATCTATCATGCAACTCCTACCAGTTACAAGATATCTCTATTATTAGAAGATGTAACTCATAGGTTCTACGAACATGTGATGCCCCTATAGGGAATTTGTGAGATAGGAACAAGTGTTAGGGAAGAGTGATATCCATGTAGTAGACCATTAGCTTGCAAGGACAAGTGTCATAGAAATGTGGTTTCCCTATAAAGGAGGACTATATAAGAAGGTATAGGTGTCAACAAAATGTGGAAGTAATGTAGATGAGGATTTTACACAAATAGCTATTAGGTACGAAGAAAGTGTGTTGTCTTTGCAATGCAATAGTTGATAGGAAAGCATAGGCACCCAGATAGTATAAGAGAGGGTATGGGTCTTGAATAAGCCACAAACATATAAATATTAACTAGATTTGGTGGGATAATGGGAAAGAAGGATGCAAATAGTGTCAACTTATAGAGAAAATGTAGAATCCATTATTCAAAGTCTATTTCTATGTGCTTTCCTTTATATGTATAAGGTCACAAGTAGGAAGGGATTGTGAACATAATAGAATCATATTTGTGCACATATGTGATTGGTTGATAGGATCAGGTGGTTTGGATGAAGTAGATGTGGATGGAGAAGATACCCCCAAGTGTAAGGTACTTTAAGCTAGAAGATGTATGCATGATGCTTATTTCCCAGTTTTAATCATTGTACATTGCCAAGTTTTTATAAGAATATTTTTATTGTTGGATTCTTTCTTTTGTATATTATTTTTTTGGTTGTGGGATGGGAAGATGCAACCACAATAGTATGTCCGAGTATGGGACATCATGATTTTTTCCTAACATCATAGATTTTTTTGATACAATTATTTAAACCTTGAGAGGATCCATTTAAAGGAATTTAATTAAATTAAAAGCATAAGATCATGAGAAGATAATAAGTATGACAAGATTAAATTGTATTTCTCTCAAGAATACAATAGAATGGAATTAAGTTGAATTAAGATTACAAAGGATACCCCTTGGATATGAAGGCCAAGGTGAGACATAAGATAGCATAATAAAATGACAAGTGTATTAATCTTATGATATGAGATATAAAGTATCATCCACATACCCCTTGGATATGCAACCCAAGGTGAGACATAAGATAGCATAATAAAATGACAAGTGTATTAATCTTATGGTAAGCGTCCACTTAAGGTGGAAATCCTCTTAAAGTGGGAATGTTCCTATGTAGCCTTTTAAGTAAACTTAAGTAACATGTGTGATTAGGATCTAATTGAAAAACCTACTAAGTACAACACCTTAATGACACCAACACATAAATTCCAATATATATATCTTAATCTTCACCATGAAAATGAATGTTTTGATATAAGTTACTGTAAAGACATACTTATTACTATAGAAATAATATGTGAATCTATTATTAGATAGGCTAGGAGTGGTAGTAGTTGTATTTTCCTAACAAATGGAAAAACTAGATCTAATACAAGAGGAGGAATTGAGATGATAGAATTATGACTCCAATATGGGCTTGATTGTTGTGCTTTGATCTAATTCCACCTATGCGGCCTCCCCTCTTGCCAGATGCAACTGGGGTTTCTTGCCACACCTGTGTAATGCAAATGACCAAAGAAACAGTGACCATTGACTTTTATGTTTTAACTTTTTTGTAAACTCTCCCGGCAACTTGGAAAGACGGCAAGCCTGGACAAAGATTTTTTTTACGAGACCATCAAGCCCCAAAAAAAAAACAAAAAAAAAAAAAACTCGCCATTTTCTATCTACTCAACGGTTCCCACCATTCCATGGTATGGCCTTTTGTTAGGATATGACATGATGCTAAAGACATTTCATATGATACCATTTTGTATGGAGATTAGTTACTGCAGTGAAAGAGTTTTTGTGGTCTTTGTAGATGATGCAGGTCGTGGTAGGGTAGACCTTATTATATGATGCTTGCCTTGCAGGAAGGAATGTATTGCAATTCAGATAGGCCATAACACGATAAACATCAGATATTAAAAATTTGGTGTGGATTTTATTAAGCATCGTAAGTATAGCTATCTACTACTGGTAACTAAGATGGTGAGCACTATAATACCAGTTCTCAGATTTTAATCATTCTCCATTAAATGAACCTTACTTTCTACTAAATAGCTATAGTAAGAACCTTGAGTAATCTTCTTTTTAGATGCAATTAACTTGCCTACATTTATTCTAAGAACTTGAATTATTTCTTAAGATAATTTACCATGACATTAAATAATTGCTATTTCCTGCAATTTGTTTCTTCCATCTATTCAAAAACTCTATTTATTTCTTAAGATGATTTACCATGACATTAAATAATTATTATATCTCAGGCTAGTTTCTACCATAATCACCAAAAATAAAATAAAATAATTTCCTAAGATAATTTACCATGACATTAAATAATTCAAAGGTTTGGTTAGATGTAAAATAAAATACAAACACAATTTATAGTCATCATTAAATGCAAATAGATGTCAGATTCAACCAAAAATAAACCTTATACTAATAAAAAATCTTCAACACAATAGTTTCTCAAACTCGGTCAAGGATCAATCAAGACAAGAAAAAAAATTACTAATGATCTTCATAATAAAACACATAAAACACTGTTCAACAATATTGTAGTTTAGAAAAACAATTGAACATGTCCAATGAGAACTTCACACAAAGTACTAATTCTCATATTTAAATTAATTCCAACTTGAAGCAGGTTTGAATCTACTATAATTAATTTTTAATGACAATGAAAAACCCAACATAAACTTTCAGCATCATTTTCAAACAAACTAGTAGCAAGTTAGCAATACCATATATCAGTTTAGTAGGGATTAGGTCCATCTTCCACTTTGCAATCATGCAATAGCCATCCCACATTTAACTTTCAGACTAGAATATTACTAAATCCATCTTCCATGCCTTATCTTTCTATCAGGAATTTATGCTTTTCTATTGCAAATGCTTTTCATGGGTTGGGTTAAAAAGCCAGCAAACACTTTATGATGTTCACTGTTAACAACATAATTTCAATACATAGGAACATCAATTTTTAACTCTCTTTTCTTTCTGAAACATATTCATCATTCAGCAACAAATTCGTCAAAAAGAGAGGAAATAATGTTACTTTGATATCATGTTTAAAAATAAAAATAATTTCATTGTTATACATGAAAAATAAGATTGAAAGTGAAATAGTGATATTTTAAATAATTTCATATTATAAATGAATGATTTGTAAAACTTTAATTTTTCTTTAATCAACTAATTAACTAACTTATAAAATGTAATTATCAGAATAATTATTTATTAAATTTAATCCTAAATCACTAAAGTGACTTTATTAAAAATATATCCCTTAATTTTAACAACACTTACATATAACATTTAATTACATCAAAGAACCATAATAGGATAAAACAAGTGCCTTAATAATTTTTAGTTTAATAATAATATTTGTTATAATTATTAGAAATATTTATTTATTGTAACTAATATTAGCCAATCATTTACAAGTAAAATAATTTTTATAAATTATAAAGTTAAAAAACAAGCATCTATATTATAGAAAAAAGTTGAAAAATATTAAACAAAAGAAAATATTTTGTTTTCATTGGTCTAAATAATTTTATTTAATAACCATTTAAACATGACAAATGAATTTTGTGAATATATAAGATTTCGATTATTATTAATAATTTATATTATTAAAATAATATATTGTTTTTATCTTATTTTTTAAGTTGTAAAAATAAACTTTTGAATAACTGATTTGTTTGGAAAAAAATTAAAAATAAACTGATTTAACTTTTTTTTTTTTAATAAATTAATAAATAAAAAAATATCATTAAATTTTGCATTTGGAAAACCTGAGATTATGCATTGTTCCAAGAAACCCACCTATAAGAGGCAAAACGATATTACCCAATCGTTCACAACAAAAATATTTTTTTGTAAATCATAATGTTAACAAATGTGCATCTATATTATAAAATAAATTAAAAAAATTTAAAGAAAGAAAAATAATTGTTTTTCATTGCTCTAAATAATTTTTTTTAATAACCATATAAGCACAACAAATGAATTTTCATTACAATAGTATTAAGTACTCCTTAAAACACATCAAAGAACGAGGATAAAATAAGTACTCCTTAAAACACATCAAAGAACCATAGTAGAATAAAATAAGTACTCCTTAAAACACAGCCTCTTTTTTTAATTGAAAGATAGCGATTGCTCCCTTGGCACCCCGTCCACTACCCAAGTCTATGATGAAAAGTTCTATTAGGACTAGGTAATCCTCATTCTATGAACAAAACCTTAATAAAGTATGAAGAAATTGATATTGAATATTATAGGAGATAGCACATTCATAAATGATTTTTTTTTTCTGGTTATGGTTCAATGTGACCACAAATTGCAGCGTCGGATGATTAGGTTGGTGGAAATTAGATAAGCCTTAAAAAAATATCTCATTTCAAATGCTTTCATTTGTGTCTATTGTTGAGGGCAATCGTATCACTATGAAATTCTAAAGGAGATAAGCTCTCAGAATTAAGTGTAAGTTGTAAGTTGTGTAAAGATTAAACGAACAGAGAAATGAAAACAAGAAAAAGAATAAAGAAATAACAAGAGACAACACAGGATTTACAGTGGTTCGGTAATTACACACTATATATTTATACATACTGCACACACATATTTATATATATATTCATGTATGAAATGGTCATGTGACCGATCGACACATCCATGCACTGTGGCATCCCCTGCTCTCCATTTCGATCATTACAGACTCATAAAAGATTTTAATTTGGCTAAACTCTGCTCACGAAAACTTGGAATGAGCCTTTTCCAACTCAAACTAGAGTCAAAAACATTTTCAGGCACGAAAACTTCGAATGAGCCTTTTCCAACTCAAACCAGAGTCAAAAACATTTTCCGACACAAATTCACTGATTATGCCAAAATCGAAAACTTCGAATGAACCTTTTCCAACTCAAACCAAAGTCAAAAACATTTTCCCGCACAAATTCACTGATTATGCCAAAATCAAAAACATCAATGTGTAATATGAAACCTTCATCCAGAAATAAATCTTTTAATAAATTTTCAACTTCTGAAATACGAAACACTGTAGATTGCTCTTGCTTGAGTTGTTCTCCCCATACGGCAGCCACTTCGTATTCCCCAATATCCTTCATCAACTTCCAATCATCTGCAAAGACCTTACAGAAATCTCTTCAGCTGCCAACTGCTTTAATATGTTAACAGGAGACATAACACCTATCACATCCCCAAAAACTACTAAATTGTTAACTAGAAGGAGCTGGTAAAAGGGGACGCTACTGCAAGCATAAAGGGGATCTCCTCCTCTGGTAGAAAGAATTCCAAGTGAAGGCAAGTTGGCCTGCGCCTTCATTATCTGCTCTAAATCCGTAGTCCCCTTATACTCCCCCGTCAGAAGCGCCCATGGGAAATCGATTCTAAGGAGAATGATCTTTTTTATTAGATCCAATTTTACCTGATCCATTTCATCATCCACATTGTAACTACAACGCAGGCCATCGTCGGATCTGTATTTGGTCATTGTTACACCCAAAACTACAGCCACAATTTGTGGCTCAACAATTTCATCTTCCCTAGGCTCTTTGGCATCGTCTTGCTCACCATAGTGTAAATGATTCTCACTCTCATATCGGTCTATTGTAACATACATGCGACTACCACGAGAGGCCATTTGTGCATCAAAATCATCTTTGTGTAAGTCTTGCTCCAACCACATCATCCCCACGTGTTCCTCCACACAAAATCCCTCAACCTGTCTTTTGGAATCGACAGACACCGAATTCAGGGAACTGCCCAATTGAGAGGTAATCATTGATGCTGTGAGTGGCTCATATAACCGCAGTTTGTTCAAAAAGAACAACGTAAATGTCACCATATTGCTGCTACCTGCAATATACCCATCGCAAACATCCGTAACTTTGGATTCATCACAGATGGTAGTAACGCTTCTTGTTCAACATATGTGGTCTCTTTATTTTCTCGCTCCAACAGATTATCGTGTCCTGCAGCTTCCAATCTCCAGTTCGTTTCTTTCTCAGCCAATAGCCTATCCACCTCGGCTAGCTTTACTTCTCCGACCTCCACAGACTCTTCAATTTCCATGGTTGCGGCGGGCACCTCATGAGCAGGGGAGATCTCCAAAACAATCCACACTCACCACGCCATTATCTTCGGCCACCATGGGCTTGTGCTTGGCA
The DNA here is from genome assembly GCF_030272615.1 of Cryptomeria japonica. NCBI lineage: Eukaryota > Viridiplantae > Streptophyta > Pinopsida > Cupressales > Cupressaceae > Cryptomeria > Cryptomeria japonica. The sequence continues at coordinate 655,479,641 of NC_081414.1, read as the reverse complement.
GAGAGTGCAACAGAATTGTTAGCGGTAGAGAGAACGGCTCTGGAATCTCCGCAATCCTTCTCCCCGAAAGTGAACAGGCCGTCATTAACGTCCAGCTCCACCATACCATCACAATAAAACCCAGCTCTTAGGTTCGAAGCCGTGGGAGAGGAGCCGCTTCGATAACCATACCCAGCACCGACAGGCTTCATGTCAAATAAGTTTTTGGTATTTCTAGCAGAAGTTTATGCAACACCTATAATTAATGCATTCCACTTGGCTTCTACTTCTGCAATCTTCATCAATGCTTCTTCTTCAGGGTCATCCTCATTCGCTAGATTCGAGACTACATCCTCTTCACCCTGGGAGCCATCCTCCTTATCTTGGACGGGAAACAAACCAGTCTCTTCTTTTTCAAACAACGAATACAACAAACCCTCTTCTTCTCCTAGTCTAGATTGCCAAGAAATTTTTCTGATTCGGCCTCATCATCTGAAACTTTAGCCTGTTTGTTGATAACATAAAAGCACACTCCGGAATCAAACCAAAAGTAAGGGCACCCATCTCCATGATCGACCACCCAACCAGATCCCATCTCTGCTCAACATTTCACCATAGCTCTGATACCAATTGTAAAGATTAAATGAATAGAGAAACGAAAATAAGAACAGAATAAAGAAACAACAAGAGACAACACATGATTTACAGTGGTTCAGCAATTGCCTACGTCCACTCTCAAGTAGGAAATTATCGTACATTAACTGTATCCAATACACACTGTACATAGACTACACATATATTTATACATATATTCATGTATGAAATGAATAGTCTGGGGAAGTCGAATGATCATGTGATCGTTAGACTTCACATCCCAACAAGTTGCATAATTGAATGGCAAGAATTAAGACAAGCTCGCTATCTAAACAATATTATGTAGCACAACTGACATAAAACTCAATGCTCAGATATGTTGTTACTAGTTAAAATATTGGGTAGCCTAGCTTCACATTAGCTTATCCTAATGGAATATTCACCAAGATATTACTGTAACTCTTTTTCTATTAAAAGGGACATTAGTTTCATAACATTCATAGTCATCGGAATGCTGCAAATTGAAATAATTTTATGGTCTCAGTAATCAGGCATCTGCAACACCATTGTTGTGCTGCATCAAGCATATGGTAGGTTCCCTCCTCAAAATGTCAATGTGATTCTTCATATGCTATTTAAAGTCTACACCATAAGAATGCATGAAGGATTGCGGGCTCTCTTCACATTGCAAGCTTATGCATGTGGGATTGTCCCTGTTTCCTCATATTGGCTCTAGGATGTGAGGCAGCGACTCATTGGATACTCTGGGCTACTCTGACTGACTTTTGTGAATGCTTTTCTAGTCTTCATCTGCAGCTGATTTAGTAGATCTATAATAATATTTTCCTGTGTGTTTCATTGCTCATACAAATACAAATCTGTCTGTCTCTAGTTTATTGACAGGTTCAATTTGTTTCCACATTCACTTCTATGATTATAGTTGATCTAGACTCATATTCTACATGGTGGTTATTGGTATCTGGGTGACTTCTCTAATTACTACTCACTCTAAATACTACTATTTGCCATGATGTCAAGCACTTGGCTCAAACATAAGAGATGCTCCTTTAAAATTCTAAAATGCATTTTTGGACTGTAATGCAACATAAATACTCTTATTACTGCATTTTGATACCATATGGTCTATGTACCTGAGCTCAACTTTAAACATACTACCTTAAATCCACAAAATGTGACTAGCAATTTCCACAGTAATATGCTTGTAGATATAATTTCTACCACGGAAGTCGAACTTGTGCATTAAGATAGGAGCTTCCACAGTTGACTCCACAGCCGCCCATGTTGATCTTGACTGATATCTCTCAACTGCCCATACTAAATATAAAAGCTAACACTATGACCATCATTTAATATGTATTGCTCTATAAATTGAATTCTAAGGGCCTGAAATTCTCATTACTCATTTTTGGGATTCTCGTCTGTACCAGATTTCTCTCATGGTATCAGAGCTAACGGTAGATGATCATTAACAGAAGGTTGTAATCGCCTGTCTGAGAGTCATGATCATGCCGCTGCCAAAAGAATGGCTATTGACTGAAGATTTAAGTGAAGCCCTGGTCTAAAACTGCAACACAGTTTATATCGCAAGTGCTTTTATGAGCATTTGTGCATGTATGAAGAGCTTATGGTGACCAGTCAAAGGCATAACTGTCTAGCAAAGAAGTCACAGCTGATTTGTTTAAGCCACGGAAAGAAAAAGATTAACAGCCACTATGATCATTGAAGATTGTTGACGGTGATGGTGTATGTGGCCAAAGCAAAGGTAGCCGAACCAAGCGGCTACATAAAGACAAGAAAAGAAGATTGTTGTGAAATCTGTGAACAGAGCCATGCTCAAGGAGTAAAGACGAGATCAAGACGTTTTGACGTTTTAAAATGAAATATTTTTTTTCTATGGCCCAAAGATTTTATATTATAGCATTTGTGTTTTAGTGCCATTGTTTTGGAAGCAAGATTGCCCATGCCTTTTGCAGGTGACATAAGGAAAAGAAAAAGTATGTTCTTTTAAGAAAAGAAGTCAATTTATCATAGCTCAATTGAATAATTTGAAACGTTCATTCCAGTGATGGGTCGCTTTTAATGAGTGAACATAAAGGAGATAGCTACCCAGCTAAAAGATGTCAGGATTTGCCGAAGTTTGAAACAAAGGAGAGTTGAAGTGCTGATCAGAGAGATCAAAGAGGGTCGTTGTCCAAGATACTGCTACAGGATTGTTGTTGAAGCTGTAGGGCGGAGAAACTGAAAGTGACATAAGGCCAAATAAAGGTTGTTAGTATTACAGTCGTTGAAATATTTGGATTGAAGTTGAGAAGATCTACAGAAGTTTGAGTAAATCCATAAGAGTAAGCAGTAGGTGAAGAAGGAAGACCCTAGTAAAAGAGGTAAAACATGATCTCCATAGCATTGAGATGTAAATAGGTATACAATGAAATTGTATTTTTTGGTGAATGTTTGAGTGATTTTGAATGGTTATTGTATTGAGTTGTTGTAAAGGGTCTATGATTAGTTGTACTCAGAACCCTAATATTGTTATAAAACCATCTATACAAAATCGATTCTTATAGAACTAGCGAGCACAATGGTTAATTACCCATGTGTCTCGATAGATGAATCACCTTCTATATGAACTCAATAATCAATGCAGACACAAAAGAAGAAGCCCACAGTGATGATTTGAAAGTGTGTGCATTATAAGTTAGTTTTCCCATCATGAGAGGTTCATAGTTATCCAAAACCATTTGTGAAGTTTGTTGTCATCTGAAACCACTTGTATGTGAGATTTGTGGTTAGCCAAAACCACTTGAGTACAAAGTTTCATGATCAGAAAAAACCACTAGTATATGAAATTCATGGTCAGCAAAAACCACTTGAAAGCAGAGTTTAGGGTCAGCTAGAAATCATTTGTGAAAAGAATTTATGATGAACTAGAAACCACTTTGTCAAAAACCAAGATGATTATAATGAGAGAAAAATAGAAAAATGAAGCAACACACTAACGTCTAGTTCTCTAGTCGTCTACAGCCACCCATGTTGATCTTCACTGATATCTTTCAACTACCATGTTAAATATCAAAGCTAACACTATGACCATCATTTAATATGTATTGCTCTATAAATTGAATGCTAAGGACCTGAGTTCCTCAGAGCTCATTTTTGGGTTTCTCCTCTGCGCCAGATTTCTTTCAGATGTTATCTGGGTGACTTCTCTAAAAACTACTTACTCTAAATACTACTCTTTGCCAAGATGTCAAGCACTTGGCTTCAACATAAGAGATGCTCCTTTAAAATTCTAAAATGTGACTAGCACATTTTTGGACTGTAATTCAACATATATACTTATTATTGCATTTTGGTACCATATGGTCTATGTACCTGAGCTCTCAACTTAAAACATAATGCCTTAAATCCTAAAATGTGGCTAGCAATATCCACAATAATATCACTGAGCTGCTTTGTGTGAGTACATATCACATCGTTTTTCTTTAAATTAAATTATATCAATCAAGCGGATAATATGCTCATTCACTGTGCTCTATGTAACTGGTGAACCGGAATTTTCTTCCATATTACGAAGTTACTGCTATTTACAATTCAATCCCCATTCATGTAGCATTTTGCAAGTACTGGAGCTGCAGTGCAGCACTTCGTTTTCTAATGCTTATTCTTGTACTAGTAATATTCTCTATTTATAAATCAACATTTGGCAATCAGAACTAGATTTTACTGCTTTGATTTACCAGCATAGTAGCAAACGAGATGAAGAAGATATAGCAATGTTAGCAAAGAGAGCTTTGGATTTGAACAGAAGAATTTGTCATAATATTAAATACTCATTTTAGAGGAAAAATCTGATATTTGGAGTGATAATTTGATGTCACATCATTGATGCACAAGCTATTGTTTCTCCCATGCAACTACACCAAGAGTATTTAGCTTGAGGAACACTTGATAAATTAAAATTAATATTTTAAAGTTATAATACTATAAACAGCTATGTATCTTTCTCATGAAATAAACAACTTATGGATTATTTGGAATAATATGGTAAACAGCTTTTTGAAAATAATAAAGATTCCTAAATTTATATCATAAAACTATTTGAAAACAAGTTCTAATATGTTGGAGTTAATCACCAACTACCAAAACTAATGCTGCCGTATTTCCTTTCTTCCTCTCATGGTATTTTGTCTTGTCATCTGCAGTCTTCTGATCAAACAAAGGACAAATGCCAACTTGTTTTTGATGGCAAAATCTTCCTCTTAGATATTTCCACGGTGATCTAGAAACTTCAATTTTAATATGTTTTTTTTTGTTTATTGTGATATGATTAGAAAGACAATATATGTAGTTTTGAAATATATATGTAAAAAGTGTGTGCCCAGAAAAAGAGCTGCAGAACCAGTCAATGAAAGAGAAGAACAGGGGTTTTGTATAGCAACAAAAGAACATTTTGTATAGCAGCAGAAGAACAGGGGAGTCATGATATTTGAATTTTTCTGAGTCTACAAAATGAGCAGACCTCAATAATATGAGGCATTTTGTAATCAGTTCTGTGATAGAATGAAAAGAATGGATTGTTGATTTAAAATCTGTTTTCTTTTATCTGCCCTGTTTTTTTTTTTGTTCTGTTTTTTGCTCCCCTGTTTCTTTCCAGCAGTGGTATCGGAGCTGAAGGTTAAAAGTTATTGGGTGAAGTGACTGAGAAAGTTTTTCAAAGAGATAGAAAGGTTTTTTCACAGTCTATAATGGCAGCTCCAAGCACAAGTTTGACAAATCCACATATCCCACAGTTTAATGGGAAAAATTATGATTACTGGGCAATCACAATGAAGGCATTATTTTGTGCACAAGATTTATGGGAGTTTGTTGAAAATGGCTACTAAGAACCAGTAGATGCAACATCATATAATGCATTAACTCAAGCAGAGAAAGACTTATTGAAGGAAAATAAAAAGAAAGACTCAAAAGCCCTCTTCCTCATCTTTCAAGGAGTGAATGAAAGCATTTTTCCAAGGATTCAAGAAACAACAAAGTCCAAGCAAGCATGGGACACTCTTCAAACAGCCTATCAAGGAATGGAAAAGGTAAAAATAGCTAAGTTGCAAATGTTAAGAAGGGATTTTGAGACCATCTACATGAAAGAATCAGATACAATAGAATCATTTTTCATTCAAATCATTGGATTGGTAAACCAAATCAGAACTCATGGTGAAAACCTTGAAGAAAGAAAAGTGGTTGAAAAGATTTTGAGAAGTTTGCCTACAAGATTTGAATCTATTGTGGTGGCCATAGAAGAGACAAAGAATCTCTCACAATTTTCAGTGGATGAGCTTCATGCTTCACTCATTTCTCATGAGCATAGACTAAGCAGGTCAACAAATTCAAATTTGGAGCATGCATTCAAGACACAAGTTTCAATCAGCCATGGTAGAGGCAGGGGAAGAACAAATTTCAGAGGTAGAGGAAGAAATTCATATAGTGGTGGAAGAGGCAGCCCATCAAACTCAAGTGGAAGAGGTAGCAGCCCATCAAGCTCAAGTGGAAGAGGCAACTATCAAACATCAACTCAAAATCAACCCCAAAGCCAAAGGTATGACAAATCCTCAGTCCAATGTCATTATTGCAAGAAATTTGGGCATTACATAAATGAATGTAGAAAGAAGCAATATGATTCTAGACAACAAAGTGCAAATTTTACCAAGAAAAATCAAACTCAGGACAACATGTTCATAGCTTGTAATGTTGCACAAGAAAGTGAGAAAGATATATGGTTTTTAGACTCGAGTTGTAGCAATCATATGACTGGAAATTTGGAAATGTTTTCTAGTTTGGATGAGAGTGTAAAATTAGATGTAACATTGGGGAATGACAACAAAGTTTCAGTTATGGGTAAAGGTAGTGTCAACATTCTAACCAAAATGGGGGAGAAAAAGTATATATCAGATGTCTATTTTGTTCCTGGACTGAAACATAACTTAATGAGTATAGGGCAGCTCATTCAAAAAGGGTATAGAGTCTATTTTAAGAACAAAGAATGCACAATTTTAGACAAATTTCCAAGCAATCAGTTCATAGCGAAAGTCCAAATGACAAGCAATAGAATGTTTCCCCTAAGGATAAAACCAGATTTGAAAGTAGAGTTTTCTCAAGAACATAACATAATGAATCCACGAGTGCATGAAAGAAAAGTTGCAGCAGTCCCCCAAGTAGTTTATCAAGCTGAAATTAAAGATGAAAATTGGTTATGGCACCTAAGATTTGGGCATCTAAACTTTGGAAACTTAAACTTATTGCATAAGAAGAAAATGGTGATGGGGTTGCCACTAATAGAAAAACCGGATAGAATATGTGAAGGATGTATTTTGGGTAAACAACATAGAGAATCATTTCCAACCGAAAAGTCAATTCGTGCAAACAAACCATTAGAGATTATTCATTCAGATTTGTGTGGACCAATGCAAACACCTTCCATTGGTGGGAGCTACTACTTCTTGACATTCATTGATGACTTCACAAGAAAAACTTGGGTCTACTTTCTAAAACATAAGCATGAGGTGTTTCATTATTTCTATCAATTCAAGGTTCTTGTTGAGAAACAAAGTGGGCACTACATCAAAGCATTGAGAACAGATAGAGGAGGTGAATATATCTCAAATGACTTCATAAGATTTTGCAAAGACCATGGAATCCACAAACAATTTATTGCAAGGTATACCCCACAACAAAATGGTGTCGCTGAAAGAAAAAATAGAACAATAATGGAAATGGCAAGAAGCATGTTGAAGGCAAAGCATTTGTCAAATGAGTATTGGGCTGAAGCAGTAGCATGTGCAACATATATAATTAATAGATCTCTTACTAAAAGTGTTATCAATATGATTCCGGAAGAAACATGGAGTGGAAGAAAACATAATGTTTCTCATATGAGAGTATTTGGATGTGTGGCATACGCACATGTGCCAGATGAGTTGAGAAGAAAGTTGGACAACAAAGAAGAAAAATGTATATTTGTGGGATATAGTGATGAGTCAAAAGCATACAAGTTATACAATCCAATCAGCAAAAAGGTTATAATCAGTAGAGATGTGCAGTTCATAGAAGATGAAGCATGGGATGGAACTTTGGACAAAACAATCAATATTGCAGCCAACATACCACAAGAAGAAAATGAAGATTTTATATCAGCAAGTACTCCTTCAAATGCGACTCCTCCTATAGTTGTTCAAGGTCAACAAAGTGGACAACAAATGACACTATCAAGTGTAAGGACAGCCCCACACACTCAAGCAAATACTCCATCAAATGTGCAAGTAACACCATCTTCAATTGGTAGTCTTAGTGCTGGACCATCAAGCACACATTCAACAAATGCAAGTGACATGTCCAATCCTACATTAGCAAGCTTGAGGAGACAAAAAATCAAAAGTTTAAGGGAGATTTATGAACAAAATGAAGGTGAAAATAATGCAGGTTAGACTTCTCTTTTTGCTTTATACTCACATGTAGATGATCCAATTCATTTTGAAGAAGCTATTAAGGAAGAAAAATGGGTGCAAGCAATGGATGAAGAAATTGATGCAATTGAAAAGAATGAAACATGGGAGTTAGTTAGTCTTCCACAAGGTAAAGAGGTGATAGGAGTGAAGTAGGTTTACAAAACAAAATTGAATGCAAATGGAGATTTGCAAAAACACAAGGCAAGGTTGGTGGCAAAAGGTTATTCACAACAACTTGGGATAGACTACAATGAGACATTTGCACCGGTTGCTCGCTTAGACACCGTGAGAACAATACTAGCCATAGCAGCTCAAAACAAGTGGGCAATATATCAAATGGATGTGAAATCAACTTTCTTAAATGGTATTTTAGAAGAATAAGTCTATGTGGAGCAGCCACCCGGATATGAGATTTTGGGTCATGAAAACAAGGTTTACAAGCTCAAGAAGGCACTTTATGGACTCGAACAAGCTCCAAGAGCATGGTATAGTAGAATTGATAGTTATCTTTTACAAAATGGATTCAATAGGTGCAGCAGTGAGCCTACATTGTATACCAAGATGAATAAGCAAGGTGAGATCATAATTCTTTGTTTATATGTTGATGACTTGATATTCACTGGTGATCTTTCAATTGACATGTTCAAATCAGCTATGAAAAAAGAATTTGAGATGACTGATTTGGGTTTAATGAGATATTTTCTTGGCATTGAAGTAAGTCAAAATGATAAAGGTATTTTCATTTCACAATCTAAGTATGCAAATGATATTTTGAAGAGGTTTAATATGATGAATTGCAAATCAGCACCAACACCAATAGTGACAAGTTTAAAGTTGAGTAAAGATGACAAAGGAGATAATGTAAATCCAACTTTGTATAAAAAACTTGTTGGTAGTCTCATGTATCTAACAACCACAAGGCCAGATATAATGTTTGGAGTTAGTCTCATTTCAAGGTTCATGGAGTCTCCAAAAGTTACACATTGGAATGCTGGAAAAAGAATTTTGAAATATGTTAGTGGAACAAAGAATTATGGAATATTTTACTCAAGGTCAAATGATTTCAAGCTGATAGGATACACGGATAGTGATTGTGCTGGCAGCATAGATGATAGGAAGAGCATTTCTGGTTATGCTTTTCATTTTGGATCAGGCGTAGTATCATGGGCTTCAAAGAAACAACCAATTGTAACTCTTTCATCAGCTGAAGCAGAGTATGTAGCAGCTACAGGGGCAGCATGTCAAGCCGTTTGGATGAGAAGAATGTTGAAAGAATTGAGGTATGAACAAGAAAGTGCAGCAGAGATATATTGTGACAACAACTCGGCTATAGCATTGTCAAAAAATCCAATATTTCACAAAAGGAGCAAGCATATAGACACAAGGTATCACTTCATCAGGGAGCTGATCTACAATGGAGAAATAATTTTGGAACATTGTAAGTTAGAAGGCCAACTTGCTGATATCTTCACCAAATCATTGGGAAAAGAAAGTTTTGTGCATCAACGAAACAACTTGGGTATTGTAGATAGCAGTTGTGATTAAGGAGGAGTGTTGGAGTTAATCACCAACTACCAAAACTAATGTTGTTGTATTTCCTTTCTTTCTCTCGTGGTATTTTGTCTTGTCATTTGCAGTCTTCTGATCAAACAAAGGACAAATGCCAACTTGTTTTTTATGGCAAAATCTTCCTCTTAGATCTTTCCACGGTGATCTAGAAACTTCAATTTTAATATGGTTTTTTTTGTTTATTGTGTGACATATGATTAGAAAGACAATATATGTAGTTTTGAAATATATATGTAAAAAGTGTGTGCCCAGAAAAAGAGCTGCAGAACCAGTTAATGAAAGAGAAGAACAGGGGTTTTGTATAGCAGCAAAAGAACATTTTGTATAGCAGCAGAAGAACAGGGGAGTCATGATATTTGAATTTTTCTGAGTCTACAAAATGAGCAGACCTCAATAATATGAGGCATTTTGTAATCAGTTCTGTGATAGAGTGAAAAGAATGGATTGTTGATTTAAAATCTGTTTTCTTTTATCTGCCCTGTTTTTTTTGTTCTGTTTTTTCCTCCCCTGTTTCTTTCCAGCATAATATAAGTTCTTTTTTAAATAATATATATGAAAAATATCAGCATACAATTACCATTTTATTGTTTAATACTTATAGATGCAAACAAGAATACCACAAGAACCTTCACAATTTACAGTCCGCACAAAACTTCAATTATAAAATGTTCTTGATTGACAAAAATAATTGCATTTCTGATATGATAATATATTATTCAAATGTTTTATAAAACAAAAATCCTTTCACTTATGTTCCTGCAGTACCTTGCACCCAGAAGCAAACGGTATCCTTAAGTCAATATAATATTTGGCGCAGCAATCTATCCAAATATTGTAAATGCCTCTCCAATCAGCGAAAGGGAGGGTTTCCACCACATTGCTCACTCCTCTGCAAAGCCGGGTCTTCAAAACATGATCATCACTGATGTGGTTGAAATACAGATTTGGACAAAGCAATCGTGCCATTACTGGTAACCATATTGTAAGGAAACCAACACGAAGTTTTCGTTCAACAATTATCTTCCCGTTTGCCAGAGCGTCCAGACATCCCAGCAGAATTGGCAGCATGATTTTTCTGTACCTGCTTGCAGTATAATGCTTTTGCGGTTGCATTATTATGTGGGCAAGTTTCATTTCTTCACATAATATCTTCACTGCGCCTTCCATTGTCGTCCCGTCGCAGCGCTCAATTAGAGTAAAGGGCCACAGCAGGGCAAAATAAGAATGCTCCCCATCTGCCGGATTTGTTTCAGCATTTGATGTCACGGCAATTGCAATGTTAGCTTTAAATTCCTCTAAAATGATATGCCTGCACATTTCTGCGATGCCTGAAGATTCATCTTCTTGCAAATTTTCTACTATAAATTTGCCCACCGCTTCTCTAATAATTGGTTGTTTATCGTCGGCACAGTCACAACTGGCAAGAAAATATAGCATTGCTTTGATATTCTCTCTGACAAATTCTAAATAGTTATTGTTCTGTTTATCCACTAACAATTCCGAAGCAACAGATAGAATTGCCAGGCATTCATCCACATTGGAAAAACGGAGAGAAGACCAGCGCTCTGATAACAAAGCCTTAAAAAGTTCCGAAGTTTGAAGAGTTTGAGAATGAAGGCGAAGAGGATTTCCATCATACTCTTCTCTGTTTGGGCCAAATATTCGTAATCTTACATCAGCAGAGTTTGTGGCCCCAAATTGAGGCCGCAGGTCAATTTGCTCATTAGCTGTTGAATCCATGACTGATTTGTTTTTTCTGCTTGGAATCACTGCAACAGCACAGCAATTAGACAATTCAGTGAATAGTGTCTTCTGATGGCCTTAACAATCCTGATGGAAGGTAATAAAAGATTGATGAAATATAATAAAAAATTGAAAGTGAATAAAATGGAAGATAATTGCAATACATAATACTTTCATCTAAAATCTTTTTTTTCTTTAGATTGAGTTCTTGATCTATAATTTGTTCATTAGATTTTGAAGCCATGTCTGATTGGATGTTTGTGTTTGGAATCACTGCAATAGCACAAACACCAATAGGGTTCATAACCAATAGGGTTCATAAATAACTTCCTATTATGATTGAAGGGGAAGCAAACATGATAGGAAAGAAGATCTGAACATAAAGCAGAAGACCAATCCAATTTATCAAAGAGCCAATACCAATAGCTGGACGAAAATTGACAGTGCAAAAATAAATGAGATGAGGATTCCAAATGAGAATTGCATAACACATAAGTAAAAACAGTTGTTATATGAGCACATCTTTCCCACTTGTAAGATGGTTAACATGTAAAGCTTGTAATGGTAAATTACAATAAATATGCTGGTGAATAATTTCTTGGCATGGTCTTTTAGAAAAAATCAATATGAAAGAGAATAAAAGATTAAAGGTAAAAAAAGTGGAGAATAATTGCAATACACACAATACCTTCATCTAAAACCCTTTTTCTCCTTCCCATGTCTGATTGGATTTTTTTGTTTGGACTCACTGAAACAACACAAGCAATATATGTGATGGTGAATAATTTCTTTGTCATGGACTACACAGTAACATCTTTTCTTTACCACATTTCATAAAATTAGGATAAAATCAATAATAAAACATGATACCTTCACCTAAAATCTTTATTTCTCCGTAGATTGAACCCAACAAGATAATTGAAGATTGGATACAAATTTCTTCAGCATAAATCTATGGAAGAAGATTTAGATAGAAAATTGGACAGCATAATATTATAATAAAAGAAGATATGTAAATGAGGTATGAGGCCTCTGCTTTATAGAATTTTCAAGAGGCAAAATCAAGAGCTAGGCTACATTGATGATGTATGGTTAAGATTGAATGAAGATTATGGTTAAGATCAAAGTTGGAGTTATGAGACAAGTGTCACATGATGAATTTTTTTTAGGGTTAGGAGTTGCATTATGACAACATCCTTATGTGGATGGCTAGGATTAAGAGGTTTAGTTTGGAATGAATGGATTAGATGAAAAGTTTGTTTGACTTTGAGGAAGTGTCTAGATATAATGAATTTAGACAAGGTTAGTAAAACATGTGAGAGGCACTTGTCACATGATGGCATTTATATATTATGATCCATGTGAATAAATTAAGGGCAATGATAAAAGATTTTAAAGCTGAATAGTAAAACTAATTAAACAAACTAACACTTGTACCTATACAAGGTTCAAGGATTAAGGTAAAAACTTAAATGCATTTTAACATTGTGTAACTTTTATTTAATAATTAAAATCTACCTATTTTTGACATATTGCATATTTGTAACTGGAAATACTATTGCATTCATTGAATTTCTAAAGAGTTATTAATAAATTATTTAACAATCAATTAGAAATGAATATAAACTATTTTCTCAGAATTTTTTTTGCCATATTTTAATCATTTTTTTAAGAAAGATTACCATGAAAAAAGCTTACATGGTTCATGTCAAATAAATTAACTTATGATACTAGATTGCATTCATTGAATTTATAATAAATTATTAACAACCAATTAAAAATGAATATAAACTGTCTCGTTTCATGTCAGCAGGGTTTAGTTTTTCACATAATATCCTCACTGCGGATTCCATGGTCATCCTATCACATTGAACAATTACATTAAAGGGCCACAGCAGGGAAGGATTATGTTAGCTTTGGGCACAGTAGGCTCGCACATATTTGCAATGCCTGAAGATGCATCTCCCTGCAAATTATATGCCTGCATATATCTGCAACGCCTGAAGATGCATCTCCCTGCACATTGTCTACGATAAATTGGGTCACTGCTTCTCGAATATTTGGTTGCTTCTCATCGACACAGTCTTCACTGGAAAGAAAAGAGATCATTTCTTTGACATTCTCTATGACAAAATGTAAAATGTCATTCTTCTATTTATTAAGCCTCGCATTCAAATCGGGCAATACTCTCAAATTTAGAGAGGACAATAGATCTCTCTAGGTTTGCTCGTTAGGTTTTTCGAATCCATACCTAATTAGATCTTTCTGTTTGGAATCGCTGCAATAGTACAAGCAATAATACAGTTGATAGATAACCTTGCCATCTGATAGATGGTTAGCTTTTAAAGCATAGAGGTGATAATTTTCTGTTATGGCCCAAATAATACAGTTGATAGATAACCTTGCCCCAAATAATACAGTTGATAGATAACCTTGCCAGCATGATGATGTTGGATAAGATTGAAGGTAAATAAAATGGAAGATAAATGTAATAGAGACCCATATCTTTATCTAATTTTTTTATTTCTGCTTAGATTGAGAGCTGAAATAAAGTGCATTCTGATTTTACTTGATTTGTTTCTTGAGGATATGATAATGGAAGATTAAATCATAAGATTATGGAAGAACATAACATTTATATAGAAAATTGGACAGCATAGATAATGATGAATGAAGATATGTAAATAATGTGAGAGACCTCTAATTTATAGAATTCTCAAGAGGTAAAATCAAGGGATAGATTGATAATGGGTGGCTAAAATTAGAGTAAAGATTAGGGTTAAACTCAAAGTTGTGATCATGTGACAAGTGGATAGAATTTAGGGTTGGGAAGTGCATTAAAGAAACATTCTTATGTGAAGATCTGAGATTAAGAGGTTTTGTTTAAAACGAATGGATGAGATGAAAAGCTAGTTTGACTTTTGTGAAGTGTCTATATTATTTAAACATGTGAAAGGGACACTTGTGACTTGATAGAAATTTAATACTACAATCTATTTAAGCAACTTTAAAGTAGGATTGAATGGACAATAATAGAGCAATAAAATTAAATTGTAAAATTAATTAAATAAAAGAATATATATATATATATATATATATATATATATATATATATATATATATATATATATATATATATATATATATTTAATTAAAGGTTATGATAGAATGGGATATATGGTAAAATTATATAAATATATAATATGTATTTAATTAAGTAAAATTAAATGTAATTAGGTATGCACAAAACTAGGTGTCTACATTTTGCCCTTCTTGAAATGATGTTGCAACTATTTTGAAAGTGAATAATACTTATACACTTTGGGCTTAAATTAAACCTAATCAATTATATTCCTAGAGGTGCCATGAACAAGATTTTACATCTCTTAAAATAGAACGTCACAACAACAATTAGTAGTTATACCCAAATGAATACTTGACCCTAAGCATTTGTGACTAGGTCAAGGTCATTGTAGATGCATTTATAGATTCAATAAATCTTCCAATTTATTACAATAATCAATTAATTTTCATAGATTTTGGCAACAGGTAGATATACTAAACATCTTTTTTTGAGTAGTTAACATTTAGGCTAGCTTATAATAATTTCTTGGTTAACAATGCTAAATAATGAAGAACATGCATAACCTAAAGTAGCACTAATCTACTCCTAAAACTAACTATAAAAAGAATACCATTTAAATAATAGTATCCATTAAGTAATGATGTTATGCATACCAAACTAAAATGGAATATATTCAATACAACATCAATAGAACCTTATTTTTATTTTGAGAAAACCAAAGATTATGTAAAATAAAATGTACATATTTAATAATCTATCTTAGAAGGATGATCCTTGTGCAATAAAATATCAACACTGAAAATTATTTGTAATGTTTAAGATGTTTTCATACATACATCAAACTTCTATTATAGTTTCACAGCAAATGTGGTGAGAAGAAATATATAATTGTGGCTTTACATTCCCTATAATCTATACAGAGTGTCGTTGAGATATTCATTATAATATATATAATAAAAAGCTTTTGTACACTACATTAAATAATAAATTCACTTCATTTGTAGCTCAAATGTTCATCTACTAATGCCCTATAAGATAGTTATAGATTAGTAAACCCGTGATCCAACTTGTAGATGTATGATAAAAATTTGGATGATATTAGAAAACCCATCATCGCATTCTCATAATTATTGATGTATTATTAATAATATTGAAAACACATGATAATCATTAGGAAATGAGTTGAAATGTCGTGGGGAGCAAGGAGAAACCTCACTCAAACCTACACATCACTTAATACAATCATGATGCATCTAAATTTGGAGTGATATGGAATGGTTGAGCCATAAAATTTGTTGTAAATATTGAAGTGAGAAATAGAGTAAACACCAACAAGATTAAAAATCTTAACTCTCATATTAAATACAATATGTGCTACTTATATCTTTTATTCTCATCAAATTTATACTATTTTGATAAAATAATGATTCTTAAAAAAATGTAATATTATTGAGCTACTTTAGAGATTCAACAAATCGTTTGAGGAATTTTGGGTTATTTCTATCTTTATTGTTTTAACCTACATGAAAATCCAAACCATTTTAAAGAATAATTGTTTCTAGGTGGAGAAACTATTTTCTAATGGTCAATATAACAACTTTAGTCATAATTTTTACTTTGGTATTTACCGAGGGTAATCAAGTTTGGATGTTAAAAATTGTGAGATTTTCAAATGTCAAGGGTCAAAGATAACTTGTACCATTAAGGTATGTGGAATGATGCAAGTGTAAATAAAAAAATTACCAAAAAAGGTAAGAGAATGTTGGAATATCAAAGGTTGGGGGTCACACATACATTATTAAAAGTGCTTGGGGAGAGGAAAATTAAATAATCCAACACTAAAAGAGTACTCAATGTAAAGGTCTCTAAGTTAGGAGGTTGGATTTGGTGAAGAAGGAATGGTGTGAAGAGATGGTTTAAATTTGGACAAAAAATATTTGAAAACTTAAAAACATGGGGGATTGAGATGATAGGATACAAGAACTAAATTAGATGAAATCCTACAACTACAACTTTGTTAAACAAATTAAGGAAAAATTGACTCGAGTTAAAAAAAAGAAGAGGTCCACAGGATTCAAAAAGATAGAAAAAAGTTTAACACCAAATAAATTTGAGGCTAGGTATGAGAGATAAGGCATGCTAACAAGGGAAGTCCAATGAGTTGATAAGGATGAAGGGAAAAGGTGAGGATGGATGAATGGTTTATTGGGATGGATAAACCTACAACTATAAAAATATAACAACTTGCATAGAGTTAGGATTTTATTAGAAAATACATCAAACATAGAATCTTTTGGATTTCTTGCAACTATTACAACATTGGTAATGGCACATTGGTAGTGGGATGTTCTCTTTAAAATCATGGGGGATTTTGGTTTTGATGATAAGGTTATCAAAATAATCAGAGAACTGATCACTACTCCTATGTTTTCTATTCTGATTAATGGATCTCCAACAAACTTTTTTAAAACTTTAAGAGGGATAAGACAAGGAGATCCCATATCTCCTATCCTTTTTACCATATTGGCTGAAAGTATGAGCAGATTGATTCATAAGTTGAAACAAAGCAAAAATATCAAAGGTCTTCAACCTTCCTTGCTAATGTTTTTTGCACTCATCAACAGTTTGTTGATGACACTATCCTCATGGGATATTCTTCGGTCAAGGAGGTTGATGCATTCAAAACAGCTCTTAACTCCTATGCCTTGGCAACTAGTCAGCAAGTTAATTGGGACAAATTGGCTATGTACTTCCTCAATACTCCGATCACAAGACAACAAAAAATTGCTAACATTATTGGGTGCAAAGTGGAAATGCTCCCTTCCACCTATCTGGGCCTTCCTTTAGGGTTAGCTCCCCCAAATTCCTTTTGGAATATGCTTATTGATAAAATTAATAAAAGACTTGCTGGATGGAAAGGCTCAATGTTATCTTAGGCCGAGAAAATGCAGCTCCTTCAAGCTACTCTTCAAAATCTCCCTGTTTATGCCCTCAGCCTGTTTGGTATTCTAGCTAAATTTGTTGAAGCTATGGAAAGAATCCAAAAGAGATTTTTATGGTCAGGAGTGGAAGAAAAAAAGAGAATACCTTTGGTTGCTTGGGACAGAGTGTGTAGACCAAAGAACAAAGGAGGGCTGGGGATTAAAGCTATAAAAACCTTTAACAAAGCTCTTCTTGCTAAACAGTTATGGAGAGCCTATGACACTAAGAAAGATTGGAATCAAATTTGGTTTAACAAATACATTCAGAATCAGACTATCCAAGGGATCCTTAACTCTGAAGATATCCCTGTTGGATCCTTCATCTAGAATAGTATTACCAAATTTACAAAAGTGGCAAAAGTTGGGGCTAGATGGGTCCTTGGAAAAGGTGACAGAATAAGGTTTTGGGAAGACCCCTAGATGAAGAATGAAGCCCTTTATGATCAAAACAACAGTCAAATTATTGAAGAGTGTAAAAGGAGGTTTGGGCTTATGGTATGTGACTATTGGAAGGAGAATAAGTGGGTTAGGCTTGATGACCTCCATTCTGGATTTTCCTCTCTCTAGAAGGAGTTGTTGTCCTTTTCCCTAACAAAGGCTATGATAATGTTTTCCTCTGGAAAAGTGACCCTAAAGGTGAATTTATGGTTGCTTCTGCCTATAAAAACACCTTCTCTCAAACCAGCAATCCCATTTGGAGTAAAGTTTGGAACAACATTCTGATCCCTAAAGTCAACATTTTCTTTTGGCTTGCTTCTCATAATAGCACCCTTACTCTTGATAATTTAATCTGAAGGGGTTTCAAATTCCCTAATAGATGTGAGCTTTGTCAGAAGGAGGGGGAATCAGTTGATCACCTATTTTTCCATTGCTCGTTCACCTGGGATATTTGGTGCAAAATGTGGGAAAAATAGAAAATTAACTGGGTCATGAACAAGAGCATCAAGGATATCATCTAGCAATGGAATTTTCCAACCAAATGCCAAATCATCAAGAACCTGTGGTCTTTGACCCTCCCCATGATATGCTGGGGCATTTGGAAAGAAAGGAATAATAAGATATTTAGGGAAGCTAAGTGTAATACTCAGGTGGTCTTTGAAAAAATATGCAGGGCTATTAAAGAGAACATCAACATTCCTCACAAGAATAATCAGCAATGGTCTACTACAGATATGAATGATATGGAAAAAGACATCTTTACTAAATGGAACCTAATGCATAAGGTCTATAGATCAGAAAAGAAGAAGAAGAGAGATAACATTGTTTGGAGGTTTCCTGATTATGACTCGATAAAGGTTAATTTTGATGGGGCGGCTAAAGGGAAACTTGGAAAGGCTGGTGGAAGGGGAGTTATTAGAAATGCTCAAGGAATTTGCATTGTTTCTTTTGCTTCTCCTTTTGGGACCCAAAATAACCATGTGGCTGAAGCTCTGGCAATGCTAAAGAGCCTCCAGCTAGCTTAGGAATTCAAATTCAAAAAAAATTTGGCTTGAAGGGGATTCTTTAAACATCATACAAGCCCTTAAAGGTACTAGCTCTGTTTCTTGGAATATTACCAATATAATTAAAAATGCTAAAGATATCCTAAATAACTATGTTAGCATTAGTATAACTCATACCTTTAGAGAGGGCAATAAGGTTGCGGATATCCTAGCCAATGAAGGGGTCAATTTGGAGAAGGATATAAAATATATTGGAGAAACTCACATCAAACGAGAGATTAAAGAGCAATTATATACTTTGATCGCATCAATGGATCAAGTTAATCTCATGATTTATTTCTGGGGAATGACTACCAATGACAGATTTTGGGGGTGGATTAACTGTCAGATGATGAGTGTTTCTCAGCATCATAACCAAGATCATATGTGTGCGAAAGATAATAGTAATAATAGCTGGGTTTGTGTGAACATGAGTAGCAACTTCAAAACTGCGAAAGATTCTTTACATAGGGAATCTAGAAATAACAAGTTTTCAGAGTTTTATCTACGGATTGAGAACTGCAGTAGAGAGTATCTTTACTTGGAAATCAGAATGGGCGGTAACCTAAATAGGAATGAGCCTCTAGGTTGTGAGAATTGGAAGAGTGAAAGAAAGGTTTGGAGAAGGCTCCACAGACACGACTTCACTGATTATATGGAGAAGTTTCATGGTAGCAGAAACTCTGTGTCTTATGGTTTTGCTAAAAGCTGGAGCAACAACAGGGCTACCCTGTTTGGGGAGATTTGGCAAATCGATGAAAATTTGATTGCAGAGGTCACAGGACTCAAGATGGAGGGGACTAAATTCTATAGGGATCGGAAGTATGCTACTGAGGCTTTCAAAAATTTCCCGAAGACGAAGGATGAGAAGGGCAACCTTGCAAAGAAGGACAACATATCCTACTACACCCCCCAACAGGTAAAGCCTTTTTGGCAAAAAGTTCTTAGGGCTTTAATGGAATATCTGACTGTGGATGGCAGATTTACAAAAATTTATAATTATCATTTCTCTATCTTGAACCATTTCCACCATGGGGCTAAAATTTCCTTGCCCTTCTATTTAGCCTCCTCTCTAAACGAGAGCCTTGCCGGCTATGCTAGAAAGCCCAGTTCCTATCCTTTAGCTCACCAGGGACTCATTCTGCTTATTTATGAACATATTAAGGATAAGGCTAGGGCAACCAAGGATCATCCTTTGATCATCAATGATCATATATCTGAGAAATGCAAAGACTCTTATTCAAATGGGGATCAGCCCAACACCCCTACCCATAAAAAAAGGAAAGTTGAAACTGAGCATGAAGAAAAGGACGTGCATTGTGATGAAGAAGAGGGAAAGGATAAGGATACTGATACTGAAATAGAGCCAAACAAGGATGAGAACTATGGTGAAGGGGAGGAAGGGGGAAATTCTGAGAACCCTCACTCCAACCCTAAGGGTTCGGAAAGCGAGAATGAGGCTCTAAATCCTAAGGAGGGTGACAACCCTAATGCTGAGGAGACTGAACAAAGCAAGGACTCTACGGAAACCATCTTGGACATCGCCCGCAACTGCACCCTTGAATTCTTCAATTTCTAGAAGTGGGTTGTTGAAAACATCACCAGCATGCAGGGTAAGCAAAGGGAGCTAGAAGATAAGATCAACAAGCTGATTAAGATGTCTGACTCTGGGAAACAGAATGAGGATACAGAAAACAGTGAAGCGGAGGAGGAAATGGAGATGGAGGATTGGTTGGAGAAAGATCTAATAAAAGGCGACCTGAAACATTTGGAGGATGTTATTAAAACCATGAAAGAATAGGTGGAGGAGGACAAAGACAACGTCAACACCCGGATGGCCCGTAATGAGAAAGCATTGAAAAGCCTTATGAACCACAGCCTCTAGGTCCTTAAAGTTTCTTCCCAGAATATGAATGCGTTGGTGGATCATCTAGAAAAGAAAAACCAGGAGAAGAACCTGGTAATTATAGAAGATGCTCCAACTTCCAGCCTAACCCACCAGAACCCTGGGCGCAGAACTAGGTAGACTACTGCTGAGAAGGACACGAAAATGAAAGAGAATCAGATTGTATAGGAAAACAATGACCTGAGGGAAGTGGCCAAGGCAATGATTCTCTTGGTGCAGAATGTTGAGGAATCTATGAAGAGTTTTTAATTTTCTTGTAATGCTAGGCTTGGGGTCAATTTCTTGCTAGCCTCTTGCTATCCTTGTCTCTGCTGCTGGTTTTTCGGTTGGTCTTTTGTAGCTGTCTTGTTTTGTTTCCTTCTTGAATATCTTTCGAATGTAATTGGGTTTCGGGTCCCTTAAAACCTGTTTTTACTTAATCAAAAACATTGGTAATGGCACAAGCAAATATTTAGAAGAAATTTGACTCATGGGAAACTTACTTAGACTATCTCATATTGGTTATAAGTGATGATTTTAAAAGAGTTAGCATACACAAAAGGGAAGGAAATCAAGAAAAATGGCATTCACCCTTTGATTCCCAAAAGGGTAGTAGAAACACCATTCTATAGCACATAACCCTTAAAATTTCATAGAAATAATTAACCAAGAATTTTTTTCATATAAAAATTATACTCATGTGATAATAAATGATCTTAAATATGAATTTATATCACTCTTGGCATTATATATTAAGAAAAAATGTTTTATCATTGTGTTAGCATTGCATGAAGATTGCATTGATGTCAATAGTAACCGGTAATGGAGTTGTATTACAATCGTTAGTGATGCAGTAATGCAACTGGTAGTAAAGCAGTGATGGAAACTGGTATTGGAATTTGAAGCAGAGTGATCAACCAGTAACCCTAACCACTTGATAAGAAGAATCCTAACCGATGGAGCTTGGTGAATCGCTTGTGATAATCTATGATCAAATGATGATCGGAGATGAAGATGCCACATATGCATGTTGCACGTGATTAGTTTCAAAGTGGTTTTGGTGCATGAAGATAACCATTTATCTTGGGAATGATCAAATGCATAGCATGGAGTGGAAAACACGTGATGAGCTACAAGATCCAATGTAAGGTGATCCAAGAGTGGTTGAAGTTGTCTTGAACAATGTGTAGTTGATTGCTATGTAATCCAATAGTTATGAATGATCTGATATGTTTGTAATCTCTATGAGATTTGTAGATTTTGTGATGTGTTACTGACATATTGTATTTCTATTTAAGGTCGATGAGTTGTTTGTAATTATTTTGGCAATTTGGTTGAGTGTGGTAGTGTGATTGTTGTCAAATCAAAAGCAGTGTTTGTAGAATGTTGTGAAGGAAGATAGGAGCAAAAAAGGATTTGATTAAGAAAGATAGTGCTATTACCAGATCAACAAAAAACCTATTGTTCTCTAACCATTACAATAGTTAAATCCCTTAACTAGGTAAGCTTTAATAGGATTCGTGTTGTTTAAATCCTCTAACCAAGTGATCCATTAGCTTGGATTTGAAATCCTCTACCAAGGTTACTCCTAACAGGGTACTGCCTTTAATGGGGTATTGTAGTCAATCCCTTAATCGAGTGGTCCCTGACCGGATCTGTTCTTAACAGGACATTATTTTATAAGCTTCTAACAACACTTGGGTCCTAACAGGGTGAACTTTAGAAGAGTTCAAAATACTTGTGGGTATTCATCCCACTGTGGTTTTTCCCATTTCGGTTTCCACGTGAAAAATCATTGTGTCAAGTGGTGAATGATTTTGTGGATGTGTTTTGAAATGGTTGATATGATTAACTGGTAAATCTACCTAGATAATATGTTTAGATGACTGAAAGTGATCTAAAATGATCTATTATTGATGTTTGTAACTTGTGGTTTAATGTTTTGGTTAAATAGTATGTGAGTTTCAGATTTGTTACATTGTATCATTGATGTTTTGGTCAACCGGTAAAGTTTGACAATGCAGTTGTAGTTTTTGATATAGTGTCTAAACCAGTTCGTTTAGCAAATTGTTTCTGAGTTGGGATTAAGTTTGGTGAAAGTTAGTTTGTTTTCTATCTACTGATTCACCACCCCCCATCTCAGTAGTTGACTGGATCCTTATTGTTTCATCATATTATCAATTGGTATTAGATCATTTTAGGTCCTCTTGTGTTTAAGCCTAATAGCTTGATGAAAATATCTAGGAGAACATGATGAAGAAAGAAGGTTTGAAGTTCAATAGGGAAAACTACATAATCTAGAGTGATAGGATGAAGATCTATATCAAGAGCTTGGGAAGTCAATATTGGGAACATGTTGTTACTAAATATAGCTTGCCTAGTGGGATCTTGTCAGATGATCAAAAGAAGGAGAAACATGAGAATAATCAAGCATTGGAGGCCATTATCAGCTCCTTGTTCGATTTAGAGTATGTTGATGTCCATGAATTGGAGACTGCCTATGAAGTATGGAAGAAACTGGAAGATATCTATAGCAGTGAGGAGCATGTTAAGATTGTCAAAGAAGAGAGTCTGAGAGGTAAATTTGATGATATGTGAATGGCTGAAGGTGAAAACATTCAACAATATGGTTAGAGGATCAAGGAGATGGAGAAAACAAAAGTGTTGGAGATACAGTGGATGATACCACAGTGGTTAGCAAGGTGTTGAGAACCCTTCTAACGGTCTATGCTATCAGAGTTGCAGCCATTTAGGAACTCAAGTCTATTGAGAAAACAAAGGTAACTCTTGACTCCATCATTGGTAAATTAACTACATTTGAATTAAAAGCTTTTGATGGAAATGTTCAGAGATCAGAATCTGCATTTAGAGCCCCAGTTTCAACCTCACCGGTAAGGAAAATCAGAGAAGTGAGTTACAGCCATGAGTCTAGATCCAGTAGAGAGGTAGATGATGAAGATAGTTTGATTGATCTTGAAGCATTGTTGGCCAAGTGGTTACCCAGAGGTACTGGTAAGAACAGAGGTAAATTGCCTTTGAAGTGTTTTGCATGTAACCGGATTGGGCATATTGCTGCTAACTTTTCTAATGGAGATAATGAGCGAAAACGTGAGAAGTATAAGAAGTATAAAGGCAAAGGTAAAAGATATTGTCTCATTGCAATGGATGGAGGAATTACAGATGAGAAATCTAAGGAAGATGCAAATGAGGACATTGTCTTTGTTTCTATTAAAGAAGACACATTAGACCAGAAGGAATTAGTTTCTCGCATGGATAGTTCTAATGATTGAATTATAGATAGTGGTTGTTCACACCACATGACCAGTGACCGGAGTAAGTTTCTTACTTTGAGAGAGTTTAATGGAGGTGTTGTGAGATTTGGGAATGATTCACCCTGCATGCTAAAAGGGAAAGGATCCATCTCTTTGAATGGTAAAAGCAATGCAGATGACGTCTACTGGGTTGAAGGACTGAAACACAATCTTTTGACTGTTGATCAACTCAATGACAAAGGTTACCCACTAGAATTCAAGAATGGAGTCTGGAAGATTTATGGAAGCAAAGGTGAACTGATTGCAACTAGCAAATAGACTAGAGGTAACTTGTTTCATTTAAGTTCTAAAGTCAACAATTTTTTAATTGCAAAAGTAGAAGATAGTTGGTTTTGGCATCGAAGATTCTGTCATGTAAATTTTGATAACATTGTAAAAGTCACTAAGTCCAAATCAGTAAGAGGTTTGCCACGGTTGGACAAACCGGTGAATGCTTTGTGCAAGGAATGTTAGTTATGGAATATGACATCCTCTGCCTACAAGAGGAAATCTTTCTTAGTAGAACATTTGCTAGATTTGGTTCATACCGACCTTTGTGGACTAATGAGGACTAGGAGTATTCAAGGTGATTGGTATTTCATGATTTTTAGTGATGATTGCTCAAGGATGATGTGGGTCGCATTCTTGAAAGACAAGACAGAAGCATTTAGCAAGTTTAAGGCATTCAGAGCCTTAGTTGAAAATGAAAGTGGAAAGAAGATAAAGTGCTTAAGAACTGATCAAGGTGGTGAATTTACTTCAGAGGAATTCGCTAGATACTATGAATACAATGGAATTAAGAGGTAGCTTTTTGCACCTAGAATACCATAGTAGTATGGTATTGCAGAAAGGAACAACTGGTCAGTTGTTGACGCTCCTAGGACTATGCTAATTCAAGGAGGTGTAGCTAAGAAATTTTGGAGAGAAGCTATCAGCATAGTTGTTTACACAATGAACCGGATACTGGTTAAAAGAGGTAAGGATAAAACTCCCTATGAGTACTGGTATGGTAGATCACCTAATGTCAGTTACTTTAAGATTTTTGGTAGCAGATGTTTTATCAAAAGAGGTGATTATGTTGGTAAGTTTGATGCCAAGAGTGATGAAGGCATATTTCTTGGTTACTCCACCAAGAGGAAAGTTTACAAGTGTTACAACATCTAGACCAAGAACATCATTGAAAGTGTTAATGTCCAAGTTGATTAGTTTCTTGAGAAATCGGGAGAAACCAGTGAGGATAAGGAGGAAAAAGAACCTTACACACTTTTTTTGGAACTGGAACCGATGAAGCCAGAAGTTGGTGAACATATCAAAGAAGCCCCAGTTCAACCGAAATGGGAAGGTCCAATAGAAGAAGAAGAAGAAGAAGAAGAAGAAGAAGAAGAACCTGGGAATCAAGATCATATTATTCCAAGGTATGTTAGACTCAATCATAGCCCCAATTAGATTATTGGAGACATGAATGTAGGTGTGCTAACTAGAACAAGGCTTAGAGAGAACTCCTGTATGATTTCCACCATTGAGCCTAGAACTACAGAAGAAGCATTTGTAGATGAAGTCTGGATCAACGCAATGGAAGAAGAACTTGACCAGATCGAGAAGAACAATACTTGGTCATTGGTACTCAGACCAAAGAATAAGAATGTAATAGGTATAAAATGGGTATTAAGGAATAAATTGAATGAAGATGGAGTAGTGATCAGAAATAAAGCCAAACTGGTATGCAAAGGATATGCACAAGAAGAAGGTGAAGACTATGGTGAGATATTTGCATCAGTTGGAAGATTGGAAGGAGTAAGGACTCTACTTGCATTTGCACCATACAAAGGATTCAAAGTATATCAGATGAATGTTAGGTTAGCATTTCTAAATGGAATATTGGAAGAGGAAGTCTACATTGAACAACTAGATGATTATGCTTTAACTGTAGAAAAGGACATGGTGTGCAAATTACATAAGGTATTATATTGACTAAAGCAAGCACCTAGAGCATGGTATGAAAGATTGCAATCTCACTTGGTGAAGATAGGATTTCAGAGAACCAGTGAAGACAGTAACATATATCTCAAGTCAGAAGGAGATAAGATACTGGTAAGTGAGGTATTTGTTGATGATATCATTTTTGGAGGAAATGATAATATGTGTCATGACTTTGCTAATGAGATAAAGAATGAGTTTGAGATGTCACTAGTAGGTGAGATAAAAATTGTCATAGGTATGCAAATCCAATAGATGAAGGAAGGTATTTTCATCACACAGTCCAAATATGTGAAAGAACTATTGAAGACTTTTGGAATGGGAGACTGTAGACCAGTTGGAACACCAATGGTTACAGGTTGTAAACTGTCTAAGGAGGATGATTTTGCATGAGTGGATGAAAAGGAGTACAGGTCAATGATAGGTAAACTACATTATGCTATCCACAACAAACCAGACATTGCTCATGCAGTAGGATTGGTTGACATATTTGAGAAAAGCCCGAGGGAGACACGCATGGTTGCAGCCAAAAGAATTTTTAGATATCTGAAAGGCACAATTGATTATGAATTATGGTATCCATATGCAGGAGACTTTGATTTAAAATTCTATGCAGATGTAGACTGGGTAGGCAATGTTGATGATAGGAAGAGTACAACCAGAGGAGCATTCTTTCTTGGAGGAAGACTAGTGTCCTAGAGCAGCAAGAAACAAAGTTATATCTCTCAATCAACTATAGAAGCTGAATATGTTGCAGCATATATGAATTGTACCCAAGCAATCTGGATGAAATACATCTTGGAAGGTTTCAAGTTGAAGCTATCAGAACTGGTAAGGATTTTCTGTGATAACACCAGTGTGATAAACATTTCTAAGAACTCAGTGTTGCATGCTAGGACAAAGCATATTGAGCTGAAGTATCATTTCTTGAGAGAGAAAGTGCAAAGTAAAGATGTGTCACTGGAGCATGTATCTACTAAAGAACAACTAGCCAATATCTTTACTAAACCTCTTCCTACTGGCTACGTTTGAGTATCTTAGAGGTAAGCTAGGGGTTGTACCCCTACATGAAGTCAATTAAGCAGATGTGGAAGACATCAATCCCTGAGCTTATTGAAAATATTGAAGATGGATTGGTGTAGAGTGGAGCTACTCCATAGCGGGAGCAACTTGTTGTAGATCAGTGAAGCATGGAATGGTTACCCTTCACTTTGGCATTGTTGTTAAAGTGGGAGAAGAACTGTATATGATTGAATAGCCAATTATCAGCTGAAGACATGAAGATACAGTTGAAGGAGAGTATATAAAAAAATGTAAACTAGGATTCCTATGACTGTGTATGTGTTTACTCCCAATCATCACAATCAAAGGGTTGATATTTGTATTGTCATCAATGCCAAAGGGGCAGATTGTTGGCATTAAGTGAATATTGCATTGATGAAGTATAGTGTTGTCATTTATGTCAATAGTAACAGGTAATGGAGTTGTATTGCAGCCGGTACTGATGCAGTAATGCAACCGGTAGTAAATAAGTGATGGAAACTAGTATTAGCATTTGAAGCAGAGTGGTCAACCAATAACCCTAACCAGTTGAGAAGTAGAACCCCAACCGATGGAGCTTGGTGAATCGGTTGTGATGATCAGAGATGAAGATGCCATGTATGATGTTCTACGTGATGAGTTTCAAAGTGGTTTTGGTGCGTGAAGATACCCATTTATCTTGGGAATGATCAAATGTGTTGGGAAAAATGGTGTCTCAACCTTGCATTTATGTTAGGTTACTATTTATAGTAAGTTTTCATTTGAGCACAAAATGGTGCAAAATTATCCCTGAAGCTTCTTGTTGGTTAGATAAGAATTCCGGTAAAGTTTCGTCGCAAGATCACAACCGGTTTTGAAGATATTAAAATTTCCATTTTGGAGGGGTGCGATAAAGTGTTTAAACTTAATTTTGAGGGATTTAGAGGCTTCAAAATGTCCTAAAAAGTGGTCGTAACCAGCATAATCAAGGACATGACCCATGTTCTTGATTGGAACACATTGCATATCGAGGACGTGCAACTTTCCATGGAGCCCATGCGCATTCTAGAGTGTTGGGGTTTGACTCTCAAGGGTCATACCATTGACCAGGTAAGGGTCCTATGGGACCCAAATGATGAGACCTCGACTACATGGGAGGATACGTTGAAGATGGGAGAGCTTTACCCTTATCTATTTTAGGCTTCCAAGAGTGAGCCTAGTTTTGCGGGGGAGGATGTAGTACCCCTTGCTCGATCAGACTTTTTAGATACTTATTTTGACTATGGTTGAATTTTTCAATGGATATTAGTGGATAAATTATATGGCGGTGTTTTACGCAGATATTATGCTATGTTGTGTTGTAATTTGATTTGAGTTTCACTGTATGTTGTTTACGCATTATTTTCTTATTGATTGTTAGATGTTAATTTTATTAGATTACTTACCATGGACTAACACATTTACTTAATGTGTGAGATGCGTTATGAGTATGTTATCATGTGTGTGTGAGTGTATGGGGTGCAAGGAGATGATTTTCCTTCACTCACTTTGGTGACATAGGGAACATCATGATTCTCCTTCACTGGCGTGTCTACTGTGTTTGAATATATATGTGTATGTGTGGTTTGGTGATGCAATAATTACAGGTACAAGGTATTGAATTCACCTGGTTCTACAGGGCTGAGTGTACCTAAATAATATAATGGAAGTGGAGGAGAGCCTTAAGACCCTAAGTTTCACCCTTAACCTTTCTTGTCACTGAGCATTGTCAGTCGTCGCTCAACCTTCCTTTTGTTGGTATACGGGTTGTGGTTTTGTTTTGCTATGTTGTTTGCATGTTATGCCTTTTTTAAAATTTATTTAGAAATAAATGGTTAAGTGAATTTTAATGTTTTAATTGATTATGTTTTAATTGATTAGTTAAACTTGAATTGTTGGATTACTTAGGAAATTTTATATTATGTGTTTTCAATTCTTTTAAAAAAAAAAAGTTATTTTACCTTTATATTGATTTTCATTTTTGAGAAAAAAGGATGAATTCTTTTCAAATTTGAAAATTTAAATTAGAAGTCATTGTTTTGGAAAAATAAATGATATATATAATGTGAAATATTTGTGAAAAGGAAAATTTAATATATAATGTGAAATATTTTTCCAAAAGGGATTCATTCTGTATTTGGGGAAAAATATTTCAGGAAATTTTCTATGTCTGTACTTTTAGGTTGGAGAAGTTTGTGGTTGAAGATTTTGGTTTAAAGTTGGAGGTTTGCTCTTCTTCAACTTTATCTTCCTAGAAAGCTCACTAGGTTGGTATTTTAGATCTTTCGTTTTTGCAAAACCTTGGTTTGAATCAATTCTTTGTTAAGTTTAGAGGTTGAGTATGCAAAGTAATTTGATTTGGTGTATTTTTAAATTCCTTGTTGGTTGTCAAATTTTTTAATTCCTCCATTGTTCATTAAATAGGGAGTTATGCTGCCAAAATTTCCTTGATTTTGGGCAAACTGGGAATTAGGTGTGTTTTGAAATTTCTGGGTGTTGAAAGGAAAATATTGTGAGAAGAATTTATGAGAAACAAATTTTTTTTTTTAAAAATCATATACCCTGGATTTGTCTTCTTAACCCTGTTAAAAATGTGTTGTCAAAAAAAAAAAAAAAAGGAATTGGTTGTTTATTAAATATTGTTGGGTTTTCAATTTTAATTATTTGGTAAAACATTACATATTCTAGGTTTTTGTTTGATCCTAAAAAAGGAAAAAACTATATAATTTTTTTTTTTTAATGTTTTGCGAGGGGGGAGGGGGGCATGGGCCATGGACCCCATGGCTTGTGGATGTGTGATTTCCCCACAACCATGGGGGGGCCACAGTGGGTGTGGACCACGTCGTGGTCCACTCATAGCCATAGGCTATGGGGAGGTCCACATCATATCCCACACATCCACGACCGCTCCTCTTTATGGGGTTGTGTGGTAGTGTAGTGACATTTATTTTTTTAAACTTTAATTTTTTTATATTATTTAATAATTTTTTTAAAGATAAATATAAATATAAACAGTTTTTTTCTTTTTTTTTTGAAGAGAGCACTTTGAAACTAGGGCACGAAAACCAGGAATGCCGCTGGTTGCAGTACGCTAGCATGTGCGGGGGTTCCCTGGCCTTGCTGGGAAGCCCTCGATTCATTTATTGTCGCTCCTGCATTAAATGGAGCTGAATAAAGATGGTTTCACCAACCCTAAACAGCCCATTCATCCTACTGCGAACGTTCGGGAGCCAAAGAAGACCTTCAATCAAGTGGTGGAGGGCAAGAGGGTTTCATTTCCAAAAGATGCAAGGTTTGAAGCTGCTCTCCACCATGAAGATGAGGCCAATTTTGTGCCAACACAAGGTGACATCCACTCCTCCAAACGCATCACCATTAAACCTAATGACTCCATGCTTTCTGCCATTTCTTTGAAGATATCTAGACTTAGGGATTCAACAATTTTTTTCGCTGCCTTTGATGTAAATAACTTACCATCTCGTCAATATATGAACAAATGGCTACAAGATGTGTGGATCAATAAGTTAGGGTTTCATTTTTTGTTTTGTAGAATGATTCAAAAGGGCTTGTTTTTAATCTTCTTTGACAATAAAGAAAGCCAAAGAAAAATTGTAAATAAACAGTTTTGGTCAGTAGGAAATTCATCTTTTAGGACAGTTTTCTAGGACCCCGAAGCTTGTAATGATGAGATTCTTGCCCTTTCCTGCCTGAAATGGGTAACTGTTAAGAATATCCCTCCTTTCCTGTGGTCCTGTGTGGATAAAATTGTGGAACCCCTAGGGAAAATTGTTAAAATCGATTCCTCTCCCTCGGTCCTCCCCCATCTCGATGCTAGAATTCTCATTGCATTAAAACCAGGTTTGAGTTACCCTGCAACAATTGTTATTCGGCTGAACAATAAAACCTACTACTGTCCAATTGAATATATGGGTCGAATAGATTCCTGTCACTACTGTAAAGTTAGTGGACATTTTAGGAATAAATGTCCCTTATTATCAGGCAATGCTTCAAGATCTAAAAATAGGGCATCGGGTCCCCCCCAGTTAATGAAGTCGTGCCCTCTAAACCTGGCCCCTCGCCTTCCCCTTCCACCTCTATCTCGTCCCCCCCTCCTCCTCCTACCTCTCCTCCCTCCCCCTTGCCTCTTCCCAACACCCCTCACCCTGCCTCTTCTTCCCCCTCGATGACAAACTCCATCTTAGACTACAACAATGCCATTAAAGAAGCCCTAGCCATTGCTCAGCCTCCAACCTTCACCCCCCTGGATTCACTTGATTCTCCTACACATCCCTCAAATCCGAGGACTCTTAATGCACAACAACTAGTGTTGGAAAAATTGAAAAAAGCAGTGGAAGAAAGGAAAGTACTTGAACTAAATCTCCTCAAGTAGAAATTGGAAATTGAAGCCTCCTGGTGTCATCTACCTGACCTTGAGGACATTGTTAGGGGTACTCTAGATATGGCAGACACTAGTAGTAGGGTCTTGACCCTAGGTCCTGAGCAACCCACTTGCAAAGAACCTAATGGTTTCAATACTAAGGAATGCCATACCTTGAAAGGGGATAGGGAAGGACCTTCTCTAAAGAAGGTACCATCAACCCCTCAAGAAGAATTTGGTAATTCAGAGGACTCTAGGGGAGACCCTGCTAGTGGTTTCCCCCTCACTGTTAGCACCCCTATCAATGCCCAGAAGGTAGAATTTGATACCCCTCAGGTAATGCATCCCAGTGTAGAGCCCTTCACTCCAGTGGAAACCAATTTTGAACAAGGACTGAAAGTTCCCCAAGATGGATTTATCATGGTGAAACATAGGAAAGTGAGAAGAAAGAGGTCTCCTAAGAACAACAAAGATATTGCTAACAGGAAGGAATCTCTAGGTCCTGAACAAATTTCCAAAGCAAGGAAAAAGAGAGGTAGACCTTCCTCTTCTATTGCATTTGATGCTAGCAATATAGCAAACAAAGAGGACTGGCCCAAGTGTTTTGAGGGTTTCAAAGCCCAAACTGACCCCCCCCCAACTAGGTGACTCATGTTAAAAACCATTTCTTGGAATATCAGAGGCTTGGAGGCCCCTGACCAAAAATACATCATAAAGAGATTTCTCAGTGCTCATAAGAACATGGATTGCTTCCTTCTATAGGAACTAAAAGCAGTGGGTTTCATACTACAAATTGGGCTCAAATGTATTTGGAAGGAGGCCACTCCCTTCTACACTAACCATACCAAAGGAAAAGGTGGCTCAGCCATACTCTTTAGCCCTAAATGGGTCAATAAAGTAGTTAACTGGGGTCAATCCCCCTGTGCCAGAGCTATTTGGGTCTCAATTCAAATGGAGAACCAGAAGATTGGAATCTACTCTATTTATGCCCCGAATGACTATAGAGAAAGAGGTGAATTATGGAACTGGCTAACAATGCTAGAGGATATCCCCTGGATTATTGGGGGAGACTTCAATATGGTTGAATCTCCCAGTGATAAAAGGGGGGGCAATAAATTTGAATGGAAGGGAATGGAAAGGCTACAATGGGATAGAATGATCAATAAGCTACACCTCTTTGACCCTATTGCTGGGAGGAAAGACAATTTGAACACTATTTTGTACACCTGGTGCAATTATCAATAGTTGAATAAATACTGCAGACTAGATAGGCTATACTTCAATAAATCCCACTTTATGATACACAAGGATCCTAGTGGTGACTACTATTATGTATCCCCATATACCCTCTCAGATCATCACCCGATAATAATGGGAATAGACCTCTCCCCAGGGGCCCCTCCCCCCTCCTCAAGAGCCTCTTCTTTCATCCTAAACACTGGACTCCTAGATGATGAGGACCTTTGCTCCGCCCTGGCCTTCATCAGACTATTTAACAAGAGGGATTGGAGCCAGCACTCTAACATAGATGCTCGGAATGCAAACATCAAAACTTGGACCACCCTTTGTCAAACAGTGGGTTAAAAAATAACCAAGGATGCTAGGAGGGTTGAAAGTCTACTGCAGGAGGAATTATGTGACACAGAAATGAAGCTTCTAAATTCCCTGAATGATGAAAATATCACTTGCTCTCTGATGAAAATAAAAGACCACCTCAGGGCTATTCAAAACTAGAAAACTAAAGGCCTTAAAACCAGATCCAAGCTTAACTGGCTAGACTCGGGCGACAAGGGCTCCAAATTCTTTTTCCACATGCTCAAAGTTAAGGAAGCTAAGGAGAGTATCACTACCATATGGGACAACAACACTCACATTACAGACTCCCAGGGGATTCTACAATGCTTCTCCCTCTTTTATCAGAATCTTTTTTCCTCAGAAGAGGTAAATGGCAAGCACAGACATGCTAGAGAGCTGGTATATCAATTAACTCCTCCCAAGCTTGATGAGAAGGACTATAAGGTGCTAGAATGTCTCATCTCAAGGGAGGAAATAGCTATGGCCATCTCCTCTATGGGTAATGACAGATCCCCTAGACCTGATGGATTCCCAGTGGAATTCTATAAGAAAAACTCTAAGTGGATTGTTGACGACCTCCATGCCCTATATCTAGAGGCCATTTCCAAAGGAACCCTTGGAAAAGAGATCAACCAAGGGCTTATCAAACTCATCCCCAAGGAAGGAGATAAGACCTTGGTCAAGAACTGGAGGCCCATCACACTACTAAATGTATCTTATCAAATCTTAGCTAAAGTAGTAGCAAACAGGTTAATCAGTATATTGTGAAAGATTATCAGTCCTACTCAAACAGGCATTGTTAAAGGTAGGTTCATTCTAGAGAATCTGGTGACCTGCTGGGAGTCTCTAGAATGGGCCAAGCTCTCAGGGAAGAATGAAGCTATGTTATTAATAGATTTTGAGAAGGCATATGATAAGATAGAATGGGGATTCATTTTACAGATGCTACATAGTTTGGGCTTCCCAAATTCCTTTTACAGGATTGTCCAAACCCTATTCAATGATGCTAGTGCAGTAGTGGAAGTGAACGGACTAAAATATGACAACATCTCGCTTTCCAGATCAATTAGATAGGGGTGTCCTCTTGCCCCAACCCTGTTTGTCCTGGCAGCGGATGCTATGCACTACATATTAAAGGACTGTAGCTTATCCCCTAAGGTAAAAGGAATTGCACTCCCTAATAAAGATGAAATCAAGAATATATAGTTTGCAGATGATATAGCTATTCTATTCTCCCTAGATGAGGAGAACTTAACATATCTTTTTCACAATATTGAGATTTTCTGCAAAGCATCAGGTAGTAGAATTGCCCTCCACAAATCTACCCTACTAGGTTGGACCGATGACCCTCCTAACTAGTTATCTAAGTTTGACCTAAGGTGGGAGGCCCAAATACCATCATTAGATATCTGGGAATCCCCTTCTCTGTCTATTTGAATTTGAAAGAAATGTGGGAATGGTTCAGAAACAAGGTAGACAAGAAACTCTCTAAATAGAACCGGAACTTCCTATCCTTAGTAGGTAGGTTCAAAGTTTGCTAGAAGCTTCTCTCTTCATATAACATATACTGCTCCTTAGCTTGGTTATTCACCAACTATTAGTTCAATTACATTCAAAAGCAAATAAGGAATTTCCTCTAGTCAGATGGAAAAGGAAAAAAAAGCAACATGCTGTTAAATGGGACTGGTGTACTAGATCTAAGTTTCAGGGAGGCATGGGCCTCAAGGACCTTAAACTTCAAGGAATTGCTCTGGCTGCCAAATGGATTTGTAAATCCATTGAAGGAAATGAACCCTGGAAAGTCCTTGTTAGGAACAATATATAATGCTCAACTCCAAAAACAATAAAAAAATGGAAGAACCTACCCATGTGTGATCTGATCACGGGGAATTTTGAGGTCTCCCCTTCGGGATCAGAAGTCTTCAAGTCTATATGAAAAGCCTGGAACCATGTTAGACAATACATCAGAAACAATGACATAATTGATAAAAATGGTTCTCTCAATTTGAAAAGGTCTATATGGTGGAATACTTTGCACAATGGGAAACAGTTAGCATATCTTCAAGGATGCTCTACCCTGAAATGGCACAACCAGGGACTGGGCACATTTGAACACATTCTGGAAAATGGCACTCTGTCCTCCTAGGAAGCGCTCAGCTCTAAATTCAACCTCCCCCTCTCCTAGACCAGAACCTATTCCATCCTTAACTCTTCACTCGCTCCCATCCTTCCTACTCCCCCCCTCCTCCCCACCTCCCTTAGCCTCCCTCTACTAGATAGATGGATCCCCCCATTTTGCTAACCAAAGCCAAAATGATATACTCTGCCCTTACTAATTCTCAAGACATCCTTGATCATCTTAACTGCACTTGGAACCTGTCATGGGACTCTAAATGATGGCATTTTAATCTATCAATATTTTGGTCCTTCTTGACTGAACCTAAAAAGAAATTCTTTGCCTGGAGACTCATTCTTCATAAACTACCACTTAAAGACAACAATACAGCCCCCCTTCTGTGTAAACTTTGTCGTATCCCTGAATCTATTTATCACATTTTTTTTTATTGTCACTTTTCTAGAGAAGTGTGGAATTTGTTTGGTATCTCACTTAATAGCAATTGTTTTACTGTTGATGAGATGGTATTTGGTTATATTAGAGGTGGCAAAAAACATGCTAATCTATTCTGGTCTGCTCTCTCTTTGGAAATTTTGTGGATCATCTGGAAATTAAGGAATGATGATGTGTTTAATGGTAAGAGTAGGAACCTCACTGAGTCTCTTAGGAGACTCATCTGATATCTTGTTGCTATGCAGGTTGATAGGCCAACATTGGGGAAAATAATTAAGAAATAATTAACAATGTATGATGAAATTCAGCTTGGTCTAATCATGTCAATCCGAGAATGTAAGCTTGTGAAAGGTGTCCGAGCGATATGCCATCAAGGGGTGATAGTTGTCAGATGAGGGATTATGAATGCAACTACAACACATGAAAGAAAATCTATGAAAAACCAAATAAATCTCAGCGACAGGAACTGTCACTTCCTGGGGATAGGAACATCAAAAATAGAGACAACTCAGCAAAAATAATCTGCAATGAAAATAGCTGCAACTCACAAAGAATCCTTAATTAATTCATAATTGAATTCAAATGAAATAGATATTATTACACAATCAAGCACAGATATTGAATATATAAACTAATATATTATGATTAAATACATACCATACAATGCTAAACTGATCAAAATACAAATAAAAACAAACTCAAATGCACTCTATACATAAATGAAAAGAATCATCGGGTAACTTCAGAGTGGGTCTACCTCCTCAGTTGCCTAGTGATGAAGAAAAGATTTAGTTTTACAGCTTTGTAATCATGCACACAAATATATAATTTATATTTTAAAATGATAATAATCTCTACACGCTATTGTGCATTCTGTAGAACTATACATATATATCCCCCACTACTTATGTCTCCTGTTGCTTATATAGATGTAGCTTTACAACACATATAGACCAAAAATAGAGATAACTTATGATAAGAAAACAATAGCTAACATACAACCTTATTTACAGGCTGTAAGTAGTTACAAATAAAATAAAGGGAATTGTGGTTATTCATTCCAAACAAATTTGTTATAACAATGAGCAGGAATAGCTATGAGGAGATCCATGGTTCTGCCAAACATATCTGTTCACCCAAAATGATTATTTATAGTTTCCTTGAGAGAGAGCGTTGCCCACACATTATTATTTTATGTGGATGCAGTAGTTACTGTAGAAAATCATGGGATATCAGTTGGTTACAAAAATGATATATTCTCTTAACAGCAAATGAAAACTGAAGGTCTCTATGCAGTTGGAAAATACATCTGGCACAAGTTTTCATTGTCCATAATAAGATATGATGAAGAGAAACCAACGTGGGTGTAGAATGTTTGCAAAAAGAACCAAGGGAGGGTAACCAATAGTGTATAGTCAGTAACTATGCCATCTTGGAAGCAATTATGCATGTCCCCAATTAATACACATCATTTCCTGATTAGAAAATGACAGGAGGACCTACACCCTTAAACTTTCATCTTGTAAAATATATCTTCCAAGGAAGAGGATAATAATGCCTATTAATAATAACAATCAATAATTAATTTTCATAATTCCATCTCAAAAGTATATAAATACTACTGATAAATACTACTTACTAGTATTTAATCATATGCAACCTAAAATAGTGAAATTGAATAGAAATAGAATGTGGAAATGAGGGTAAAGGTGTATGAAATTATCTAAAGTATGGTATAAAATGGGCTATAATTGGCTCTCATCATTCCCCCCAACTTAGCATATTGCACGTCCTCGTGCAATCATTATGATCAAGAGGTTTTAGTTTGAACTAGAGGCACTTGGACTTGTGGCTTTAGACTTTTTTGAACCCTTTATTTTCATCATATGAAAAGCTTTCCCATTTTCTCTTTTGTTCAATTTTCTATTTCCAATACTGATACATCCTTCAATTTTTTTTTTTTTTGCGTTTTCTCTCTTCTTCTTCATTTTTCTTTTCTTTTCATCGATAACATCATGGTTCAAATGATTACATATAGGAGGGTTCATGAAAATTGTATCTCATGATGTACAAGATGATTTGAAATGGGTGAAATAGGAGAGATGAGAGACAAAACAAAGGCTATTGTATGATGGATATAATGGATAGCATGATGGAATTATTAAGGGCGATGGATGGAAGATAATAGGATGACATTCCTCCCCCCAACTTAAAGGTTGACCGTCCGTAGGAAACAAGGAGAGGATAGGTAGGGGTGTTGCATAATGATCAACATAATAAGCAATATAAATAAAGTTAAGAGATAAAATAATGAAGAAAACAAAATTGATTGTTTTACCAATAGGCATGTGCAGAGAGACCAAGGCTAGAACACAAAGAAACTCAACAACTGGTGCCTCTAAAATGGATGAAGCAACAACAAGGAATGAAGAGAGGCATCAAGAATTGCAACACCACCAAAGAGCTCCATCGAACTGAAATCACTAGAGAGTATACCACTGGAAGGAACCAAAAATTGTAATAGAGATGGCAACTCGAGGAGCTAACACCAATTATTGCATTTGCTTTTGTCATTTTTTTTTTCAATATGTTTTTCATTTTTTCTTTTTTAATTTTTTTCTGTTTTTTTTTTTCAAATTTTGATAATGACAAGAGATCGCTGGCAAGCCAGTTTTCAATCACTCATTGCTTAATGGTGCTGTAAAAACAGTTTTCACCACTAAGAATTTATTTTGCAATTAATATCCACCAAAAACTAGTTTTTAGATATTAACTGGCCAACAATGGCCGAAGGTTTTCATTATTGAATCTTTTATTGGTTTTGTCTCTTTTATTTTTTTTTTTTTTCAATTTTTTTCATTTTTTTCATTTTTTCATTTTTTTTCTTTTTCAATAACTGCATAGAATGACCGAAGAACAAGAAATGCTTACATGGATGACAAAAAATGATACCATCCAAAAATTGAGTTTGGTCCATGACCTCATAGAAGGTACTGGTGAAACTTGATTGCATAATGAACTTGGAATGATGACTATGAATAATCTCCACAAACTTGGGAATACTGAAACACTTCATAGATCAACCTTGATCCATGTATCTCACAACACTAAATCTGAAATATTCTTGAAGAAACTGGAACACACTAGCACACTGAGGTAAGAGAATCACTCACAGTGATGGTGCTACTCACATTTCTCTATGATAAAATAGGATGACATCACATGAAGATATGAAACCCTATTCTTTTGAAGCTTGAGAGATATCCATTGCAGGAAAATTTAAACTTGCAAATAACACACCTTCATTACCAAAGACACGAGTATGGAGTGAAGATGGATAGTAGTCACCAATGTGTCCACAAAAATTCAGAGAAGAGGAGACACATCTTGAGGAAGGAGTGTGGCAGTGGGTAATATGTTCAAGATTAGTGTACATGTCTTCAAAGAGTTTTAGATGTGTAGCACAATAAAATAGTACCGCATTGTGCATGGATCTCATAGACCAAGTTGCACATTGTCCTCTACTTTACCAAGCACTAAAGAAATCTCATCTCGAGGTGGTGAATACCTTATGCCATATCCTTCTTGTGATCTCAAATGTTGAAGCACGAGTGAAACTGATATGCACCAGATAGCTAACAAGCCCACACAATGTTAACATAACCAACATAGTGTGTTATGCAATGCTTGTGTAGAGAAGCATCATCAACTGGTATTGGTACTAAGATCATCCCACCATATCAAGAGACCTGTAACCATATTCTCAAAACCAAGCATATCAAGTATAGTAAAGCAATTTTTATCTAATTAATAACCCTACCATTAAGTGAGTAATGCATTTTTTACAAATGATAAGTAGAGTTATTAAGATGAATAAACACATGATAAAAACAAAATAATGTGATCACAATGAATGTGATTCAATCAACATAGGAATACATACCTTAAATTGTTGAGATGTCACATGTCGAGGTTTGCTAAAAGGACCAACAAAACAATCAATGAAGCTCGATTGGAAATCATCCAAGAATCACAAATTTGGAGGGATTCCCCCCAACTTAACTTCATGCAACAAGGTCACAAGAACATTAGGATAACCAAAGAAATTAGGTAACCCAA
Source organism: Cryptomeria japonica (assembly GCF_030272615.1). Lineage (NCBI taxonomy): Eukaryota > Viridiplantae > Streptophyta > Pinopsida > Cupressales > Cupressaceae > Cryptomeria > Cryptomeria japonica. Next base: position 655,439,819 of record NC_081414.1, on the reverse strand, counting down.
AGAGAGTAACACATCTTTAGAATTTTGTGAGCCCTATTGAATCAAATATTTCAACAATTCAATGGATGTACTCCCAAATTAGCTATAGGTTATAAAAGCATAGGGAATTTGAATCATCCAAGGAATCAAGAAATGGATTTAGTGCTTGTAATCAATGAATGATCATCTGGAGATACAAGAACCAAGAATGAAAAATATATAGATAGTAATACCTTTATCCTTGCTAAATAAATGAATCATCCATAATGTATTTGGTCATCTTAGGACAACAGACAAATTTAGCAATGAAAAATAATGCGCATCCAATTATAACATATTTTGTTTGGTCATTAATGCATAGAATCCCTTATGATTGTGCTTAATCAATTATTGGTCCCAAATCAACAAGTATGTGAGTGATACACATTTTAACCATAGGCCTCCAAATATCAATATGTATGAGTACAAAAATAAAATACAACTCCTGGAGAATCCAACAACATGTTTTTGGAATGAGAAATACACATTGTTTAGTATTATTTAGTGCATGATTAATATTAACACACATACTTATGAGTCCAATAATAAAAATTGATGCAATTTGAAGTAGGGGCTCATTTGTGGGCATTTGTGATTCACTAAGTATAAAAGAAGAACAAAGTTGATTATAATTCAATGAATGATATTGTTCTTCTAATTTAAGTAAACCAAAATCATATTCCTTAAGTGCATCAATACACTCCAATATTGATTCACTAAATTCAAGCACATTAATAGGTGGTAAAGGAATCCATGAAAGTTTATATGTACTATTAACCACCTTATTATGAAGTGTTGTATGAGGCAATATAGTTGCCTTTGGTGGATAGGGTAGAGTGGGTAGAATATGATGTGAATGAGATAATGAATATGGTAAGAAGTGTGAAGGAGATAAAGTAGATGGGAATAAGTAGGATGGGTGGAATGAAGATGGTAAAGAGGGATATAGTGGTTCTTGTGAGAATTCATGATTCCATTTATTGTGCATATTATGTAAAGAAGTGTATTTTGAAGAAAAATGTTGGCATTGTAATGAAATAGAGTGGAAATACATGTTACCAACATAATTCATACCTTGATCTTCTTGATTTGGTATTTGAAATGGTTCATCTAGTATAAGGAATACTTGTTCACTTCCACCCTTATCATGGTAAGGATCACAAATAGCTTGTAACTCATTCACCATGTGTGCTTGGTTGTTCGGGCATACGCATTGGTCATCTTTCCTGTAGCAATTAGAACAACAAGTGGTTAAATTTTCATCGTCAAAATCACATTGCTCTAAGAATTCATCAATGATTTGCTCATGTTCAAACATAGAGATAGAATTCTTGCATACTTGTGATAATGGAAGATGAAGATCATTTAAGTCGCATTCATTAGGTAGAGAGGATATAAAAATATCACCTTTGGTCGGCCTGATTTCCCCACCAATTTCTTCTTTTGTTTTTAAATTTGAAGGTGGGGGTCTAGGGGTGGCAGCCACCAATGGAGTCAAGGGGCAACACTCCTTGTGGGGTCCTAGGGCAATGCCCAAGGTGTGCTCCCAGTCGCAGTACAGGGTGGGGTCAAGGGGTAGCGCACCCGACATCAAGCACATTTTGTCTCTTGCGTTCCCTTCAAATTTTGCATTTTTGAAACAATTTTCACCCAAAATTGATGTACTTGAACAACCTTGGAAATGCATCATTTTTAACATTTTTTCTTCAAAATAGCTTCTTTTCTTTACCAATAACTCACAACAACTAGTGATAATGTAAAATTGAATCTAATTTCTAAGACCTACTTGCAAACTCTAAAACAATGCATCTATATGATTTACGCAACACAAAGTAAGATTAATTACTTAAACAAGGCCAACAATTGCAAAAGCTTTCATCCTAACACATTGTTCCTAACTTAGCTCATCAAGCTAACATGCCTTTGACACCTTTCCCCGGCAACGGCGCCAAAATGATAGGCCAATATTGAGGCAAATAATTAAGAAATAATTAATAATGTATGATGAAATTCGGCTTGGTCTATTTGTGTCAATCCGAGAGCGTAAGCTTGTGAAAGGTGTCTGAGCAATATGCCATCAAGGGGTGATAGTTGTGAGATGAGGGATTATGAATGTAGCTACAACACACGAAAGAAAATCTTTGAAAAACCAAATAAATCCCAGCGACAGGAACATCAAAAACAAAGACAACTCAGCAAAAATAATCTGCAATGAAAATAGCTGCAACTCACAAAGAATCCTTAATTAATTCATAATTGAATTCAAATGAAATAGATATTATTACACAATCAAGCACAAATATTGAATATATAAACTAATATATTATGATTAAATACACACCATACAATGCTAAACTGATCAAAATACAAATAAAAACAAACTCAAATGCACTCTATACATAAATGAAAAGAATCACCGAGTAACTTCAGAGTGGACCCGCCTCCTCAGCTTCCTGGTGATGAAGAAAAGATTTGGTTTTACAGCTTTGTAATCATGCACACAAATATAGAATTTATATTTTGAAATGATAATAATCTCTGCATGTTGTTGTGCACTCTTTAGAACTATACATATATATCCCCCACTACTTATGTCTCCTGTTGCTTATATAGACATAGCTTTACAACACATATAGACTAAAAATAGAGATAACTTATGATAAGTAAACAATAGCTAACATACAACCTTATTTACTGGCTGTAAGTAGTTACAAATAAAATAAAGGGAATGGTGGTTATTCATGCCAAACAAATTTGTTATAACAATGAGCAGGAATAGCTATGAGGAGATCCGTGGTTCTGCGAAACATATCTGTTCACCCAAAATGAGTATTTACAGTTTCCTTGAGAGAGAGTGTTTCCCACATATTATTATTTCACGTGGATGCAGTAGTTACTGCAAAAAATCATTGGATATCGGTTGTTCACAAAAATAATATATTCTCTTAACAGCAAATGAAAACCGAAGGTCTCTATGCAGTTGGAAAATGCATCTTGCACGAGTTTGCATTGTCCATAATAAGATATGATGAAGAGAAACCAACGTGGGTGTAGAATGTTTGCAAAAAGAACCAAGGGAGGGTAACCAATAGTGTACAGTCAGCAACTATGCCATCTTGGAAGCAATTATGGATGTCATAAATTAATACACATCATTTCCTGATTAGAAAATGACAGGAGGACCTACACCCTTAAACTTTCATCTTGTAAAATATATCTTCCAAGGAAGAGGATAATAATGCCTATTAATAATAACAATCAATAATTAATTTTCATAATTCCATCTCAAAAGTATATAAATACTACTTACTAATATTTAATCATATGCAACCGAAAACAGTGAAATTGAATAGAAATAGAATGTGGAAATGAGGGTAAAGGTGTATGAAATTATCTAAAGTATGGTATAAAATGGGCTATAATTGTCTCTAATCACAGGTCACAGTTGTACTAAGATTGGAGGAAGATAAAATTTGACAGGTGGTTAAAGAATGGATCTACCATAGTTTTCATAAGAGAACTCTTGCATGGATTCACCTAGGATTGCATGGGAAGCCATAAGACTCACTTTGAGCAAGGGCTGATGAGGTTCATGCAAGAGATGGAGGCACGACAATAGAGAGAAGACTTCATTGAGCTGGAGCTGGAAGGACTGCCCTCCCACCCCTACAGAGATCAATTTGCTGATGGGAATGTGCTGGTTTGGAGCGATGGGGATCTAGGATGGACTGCTTGGCTCCCCCCTGTGGGTGACAATAATGACCCTGGGTCCTTCTTTGTGTTCAATTAGCTATTTCCTCGAGATGCATTGTCATGACTGTCATTTTGTGTACAATTTTTTAATTACAGCTCCTATATAAGTCACTGTATATCATGGATCGAGCCTTTATCTGATATAGCTCTTGATCATATGGGTTAACTCTTTAGTCAACTAAAAGGTTTATATGTATATATGTATAATTATAAAAATATATTTGTGTTATGATACATTATGATTAATATGTATTGGGTAAATTTTTAAATGGATAGAGTATTATTGTTTGAATATTGTTTTTGATTAAGGGAAAATAGGTTTTGATGGGCCCTTAAAACCCATTACAACATTAGATCATAAGATAGCCATTAAAGCACTACAAAAAAGAAAGAGGCAACAAACATAGAAAAGATAGCTGACTAGCAAACAAAAAGCTAGCAACAGAAAGACAACAAACAAGAAACAGGACCAGCAGGAAAAAAAAAACTAAGGCTAGGTAAAGTTCTTAAGCAGTTGGCAGCTTCCAGCTCCAATTACTCCATGTTCTCACCTGTCTGCTTAATCTCCTCAATCTCCCTGCATTGGCTTTTCTTTTTTTTGGTGCTCGCGTGAGTTCTTCTACCATGACCAGTCTCCTTATCTTCAAGGGTGTTTTCCTTCACCTCAATGGTGTCCCCAGAGGCCTTTTCCCCTTGATCACTATCAAGCTTGCTGATAAGAACCTTCATGCCTTCAAAGGCAGCCTTTAAGATCTTATGACTCTACTCCCCAATATTTTTGAGCACATTCTCAACCCCTTCTAGCCTTTTTTCAGTAGCCCCAGCTCTATTTTCTAGGATTTGGAAGCTATTACATTGGGCATTAATGATTTCCTCAACATTACTAATTGCTTTGGTAAGTTCACTTAAACAATTAGGGAGGGAGCTAAATTTACCAGTGCCAATAGCTTCTAAAGTCTCAATTTTGTTGGATTTCTAGGTTTGTTTAGCTTTTATGCTTGTTATTTCCTTCTGAACCTAGAGAAAAACCTTGTTGAAGTTGTCCATGTCATTTTTGAAATGTAGGTCAATATCGAGATGGGAGCCATCCTGGGCCTTGTCTCCCATAGGGATCCAAATTCACCTCCAAACCCACCTCCTTCAAATCTGCACTCTTAGCTTCCTTCATGGAGGTGTCCTCCCTAGCCAATCCCTTATCCTTAGAACCAGTCAAGAAGGGCGAATGGCTCTTAGCTCCCACATCCTCATTTTTCAAAATTTTCCCTTTATGCTTCTGGCTAGAGAGGATTTGGACCTCCTCATTGTCATTCTCCATATCATCTTCAATGTCGTCTTTCTTCTCATACTAGCTTTCATCATCCTCCCCCTTCTACTTCCTTCTAGCCAACCCTTTACTCTGATCCTCTTGCCCTATTTTTCTTCTTTTCTTGCTCGATCCAGCGATATGGGGGTCATCCTCATCATCAACCTCATTATCGTAATCTTCACCATCATCATCATCTAAGTCATCCAATTCCTCATCTGACTCATAAACCTCTGTAATATTCAGTTGAACCATGATATTCTTGATGTGATTGTACAAAATCACCATAAGACCCTCATGCATAGCCAAACTGGTTTTGGGATTGGAGATAGTGTCCTTTATCCTAGCATTTAGGGAACATAACAAATAATATGGGATGGAAATTATCTCCTTATACCAGAAATGGTTGAGAATAATAAAATTATAGATGTAAACCCTGGTAAATCTCCCATCTAAAGTAATAAATTTCCATAATTGCAAACAAAACCCATTGCCATGTCAGCTTAATTACCTTAGGGGAGTAGTAAGCGTGACTACCCTTCACCAGCCTGGATTTCGCCTCCTCGTCCTTAGGTAATTTCTTCACAGCATCATCTAACAGCTTCCTATCCTTATAGAATTTGATATCGTCCATCGATATACCCATAGCCTCAACGATCATGGTCTCATTCACCTTTACCTTCCTACTATGAATGGCCAAGGTGCCCTTATTCCATCCCTTTTTGAAAATTCTTTTTGATTTTTGGTCATCTCTCTTTCATTCTCTCCATAAAATCCGTAATTTTTGCAGCTTGCAGCACAACCCAGACCTGGGGACGGTCCTACCATTTATCAATTTTAGTTGCCTCCATTCACTTGTGATTTCCTCCCATTTTCTTATCAATTTATGTCAACTGTAATTTCCTACAAATACCACTCTTCGCTGTAGACTTTCTAATTAGCACGGAAGAAGCCTCTAGAAGCCAATGGATATTTCTAATGCTTTTGCTCCAAAAGGAAAAAATCACCCACAAAGCATGTGAGATGATCTGGCAATTATTAATGTACCTCCTTCTCAGTTGCACAAAAAACCGTTTCATGATTGCATGACCTACCCTATCATCTTGGGAAATGATTTCAAATCCTTCCTTGCTTACCATGATATATTTCATAATTTAAGATGTCACTTGCCACTCAAGGGAGCTTCCCCTCACTATTCCAAATCTTGATTTTCTAGCTCTGTACTGCCTCATTGTTGGCCAAGTCAGCACTCTGTTGGCTTCTCTGTAATCATGAGAAATTCAAAATTAATTGAAACCCTCATGAATATCCCTGCCTGAATCAATGATATTTTTAATCGTCCATGAGGGTTGGTGTTTACCAAGGAGGCAGTTGATAATGTTTTTAGAATCCCCCTCCAGCCATAACAATTCGAGTCCCAGATTGTGTGCTAATTTGATAACTTGGAGGGCGCCCATAGCTTCAACAAGATGATTAGTCTGGTTCCCCAAGGGAAAGGCCACCACCCCAATGCAAAAGCCAACACCATTCTGGATAACTCCACCACAACCAGCAGGCCCTGGGTTTCCTTTAGCAGCCCCATCAAAGTTAGCCTAAAACCAGTCATTAGGAGGAAAAGACCAACTGCACATACTTATTTTGAGTTGGTTGGTATTGATGTGCATGTAGGTGGGGATGTTCTAACCTTTTAGAACATCAAAATCCTCCTTACTATTGCAGTAATGATCTCCCCTAGCCATCACATTCTCAACAAAATTGTATTTTATCTTAACCCAAACCAGCTTAGAGGGGTTAATATCATTCCTGAAGATTTTGTTATTCCTTTCTTTCTAGATACCCCAAAGGATATGTGAAAAGGAAAACTTCCATAAACTTCTTATGGTCAGATTGTTTGTATTGCAATAACAACTCCTAAAACAGTCTTGAATCTCCTCTGGGAACACCCAATTCAAACCCCAATGCTGGAAAAACATAGCCCAAATAGGTTGGACATAAGGACAATGTATACAAATGTGGTTCATGGATTCCTCATCATTGAGACAAAGATAGCATATTTTGGGGATGCAAAAACCCCTCTTTCTTAAGTTATATGTGGTTAGAATCTTATTTTGCAAAAGAATCCATAAAAATATATTAATTTTAGGGGTTAAACCTGAATGTCAAGCCTTAGCCCAGCAGGGTCTAGGGTCTTGAGACTGAGCCAACATAAGGACAACAAATGCCACATAATAAATCCCTAAAGAGGTACCACTCCACACTAGGTGGTCCTACCTTCTAGGATTTAAAATTGCATGGTTGATCACTAAGTTTACTTGCTTTAGGTTGGGATCAATAGATATGAGTTCCACCCACTTTTGATCTCTCCAGTAGTCAGCAACTTTAACACCAAACTTATCCTTGCATGTTTGGATGATCATCTGAGAAACACAATTATTATTGAGAGGAGCTCCTACAATCTAGGCATCATCCCAAAAATCCACCTTCCTGCCATTACCTACGGCCCAAACTTTGCCCAAACTTACCATACCTTTAGCATGGGTAACACTATTCCAAATAGTAGAGCCACTTGGAATTTGATTAGAGGCAAGGAAATCTTTCATGGTAGGGATCACATGTAAGTATTTAGCCTTCCAGATATCATTCCACTTGCCATTTCCTTGATAGATTCTCCAAATTTGTTTGGCCAAAAGGGTCTTGTTCAGGGTTCTAATATTTCTTAATCCCAGGGCCCCCATCTTTTTGGGTTTACAGAAATTCTCCCACACAATGAGGGAAACTCTCTTCTTCTTCTCAACCCTAGACCAAAGGAAAGCTTTTTGAGTTTTCTCAATAGCATCGGCAAATTTTCTAGGAATTTTGAATAGGCTTAAAGCATAAACTGGAAGACTCTAGAGAGAAGACTTTAAATTATGGATTTTACCATCTTGACTAAGAAGGGTCCCTTTCCAACCAGCCAGATTCCTACTAAATCTATCAACAAGACTGTTCCAAAATAAATCTGTAGGTTTTGTGCCGAAAGGAAGACCAAGGTAAATAGATGGGGACTTTCCAATTTGGCAACCAAGGATCTAGGCCATCCTATTATGTCTATCCTCCAGGGTGTTGAAGAAGAAAACAAAGCTTTTCTCCCAATTAATCATTTGACCTAAAGTAGAACTATAAATTTTGAGAAGGTTCTTCATAGATGAAACTTCTTTGATTGATGAAGTACCCATTAAAATGGTATCATCAACAAATTTTTTCTGGGAACAAGCTTTGAAACCCGAAGAGGGAGAGACTCCCAACAGAAGAACCTCTAGAAACAAATTTTTTAATAAATCTACCTAGACATTCAGCTTGAATAATTAAGAGAATAGGGGAGATGGGATCCTCCCACCTGATGCCCCTAGACGTTTTAAAGAAGGGGGAAGGCACACCATTCACGATGACAGAGAAATAAGGAGTTGATATAAGCTGGTCAATCAACTGAATAAACCTATCACAAAAGCCAAAATAACCAAGCACGTTACCTAAGAAGCCCCACTCCACACGATCATAGGCTTTAGACAAGTCCAACTTCATCAGGAAGCCTTGTTTCGTCGATTCCACAATGAATGTATGTTTTCATGAATAGTAATGATAGAGTCAAGGATTTGTCTGCCAGGAACGAAGCCACTCTATTGGGGCGATATTATAGAAAGGAGAATCATTACCAGTCTGCCAGTAACCACCTTCGAGATAATTTTATAGAAAGAATTGCATAAACTTATCGATCAAAATTGATCCATGGAATCTGCCCCAGGACATTTGGGAATCAAAACCAGAAAAGTAGCATTGATTTCCTTTAAGATAATCCTAGCCCAAAAAAATTCTTGCACTCCTTTAACCACATCACATTTGAGAATGTTCCAAAAGGCTTGAAAGAAGAACAACGGGAACCCATCCAAACCTGGCGCTTCATTACCATCAAGGGAGAAAACTACTTTCTTAGTTTCTTTCTCAAAGGGAATGGCCACCAAGGCCTTGTTTTGAGCATCATTAATGATATAAGGAATGGTATGTAAGAGGGACCTTTGAGAAAGATCATCCAAACCATAATCCATTGAGAGAAGAGATTTGAAAAAAATCCCAGTTTCATTCCCAATCTCATCATCCTTCCTTGTTTCAATTCAACCAATTCTCAACTTAGAGATCCTATTAGAAACCTTATGTTCCATAGCAATCATATGGAAGAACCTGGTATTTATGTCCCCAGCTTTAAGCCAGAGAGTTCTGGACCACTGTTTCCAAAATTCTTCTTCTCTTATGATAATCTTATGATACTTAACAAGCACTTCATTATATCTGCTGGTTTGGATTTTATCTTGTATTTCCTTTAGCTCAAGTTGGGTATTGGACTTGGCTACAAAAATATCCCCAAACACTTCCTTGTTCAATTTCTTTATATTATCTTTCACATGCCTTAATTTTTTTGCCATTCTATACATCGCAGTACCTTTGACATCAATAGACCACCACTTATCAATGGCCTTCTCAAGGTATAGGATGGTCAAGCCACGTCCTTTCAAATCTAAACAAGAAGTTTCTTTTAACACTTATATTGTCAGCCACAAAAAGCATTGAAAGTGGTCATAACCAATTTGAGAAATAGCTGATAGGGAGCACAGAAAATGGTTAAACTAGTCATTAGAGATAAGGGCCCTGTCAAGTCTTACTTGAATAATATCTTCCCCAACCCTTCGGTTGGTCCAGGTAAAATTGGAACCTTGGAGATCAATATCATGCAGACCTTGGTTAGTAATAAAGTTTAGCAGATCCATTCTACTTTCTAACTGAGAGGGGACACCTCCAAACTTCTCATTATCATGGAGAGGGGTTTTGAAGTCCCCCATGACCATCCATGTTTCATCCTTAAAAAGAGACCAAATAGCCTCCAACTTCTACCAAAATTTACATCTATCGAGTCTATTATTAGGGGCATAAATATTAGTCAGGAGCCAAGAGGTACCATCCCCTAAATGATGAAACCTAACAAAGGCCAAGTTGCTATCTTGCTTTATAGGAACCCTGGTAACATGCCTTAGATTCCAGGAAATGGCAATGCCCCTAGAAGCACCATCCGAGCTACCTCCTAAAACTCCCCCATCCTTAAAAATATCAATCTTCTCAATTTTCTCTCTGGCCATTTTAGTTTCTTGGATAAGAACAATGTCCGATTTATGCTGTCTAACTAAATTTCTAAGAACATCCTGTTTATGTGGACTATTCAATCCATGTATATTCCATGAACCATTTTTTCTTTTTCTTTTTAGGGAACATGCCTCAAGGATGGTCATCTGAGTACCATCTACTATATTCTTGTGTCTCTCTTGATCTCTAATCTGGCTTGCTAATTTTCTTCTAAGAGGAGAGGGGATAAAACTGTATCGGCTTTAGTTTGATTTCTTGTCTTGACTGGAGTTGCCTGAGGGGTGGATTTCGGCCCCTTTTTTCCAACTTTCTTTTATTCTGTAACTTTGTTATTCTAGATATCTTCCTCTTGGATGTTCTAGGTGATTTCTTCTGCTTGAAATCATCATCCTCAGCCCACTTAGCACTTATATTAAGTAGTGAGATCATTACGGACTGTTGGAAGGTAGATTTCACCATATCCATTGATTGTTGTGATTCTGACGATGAGATCCCTCCAACGATCGAACACCTCTAGGTTTCCTCATAGTCGAATCTAGGGCCATCTCTGTTAGTGTTTTCCATAATACAATTCGAATCCACTTCCTCCTTGGTCTGTAACACCACTTGTCTTTCTCCATCTTCCAAGTTATCACTTTGTTGTTCCTCCTGATTGGTGTTTTGTCATTCTCTCTCGTCTTTGCCTATTTGATCCTCTTTCCCTTCTTCAACCATCTGGTTTTCTAGTTTTTCCACGTTAATGTTTTCCTGTTTGAATATTGTTAACTGAATTAGCGAAATGATTATTCAGGAATGGTGAATTTTAAAACTTTGAAATCTAGAAAACTTGGTCATGTGTGTATTAAAGGGAAGAAAAATGAATTTCTATTCTAAATTAGCGAAGGTGTTTGATTTATTCTGACTGTCTTCACATTTAATTTAAAACTGTAAGTCCTTACTTGCAAATAGAATTAGGTGTTTTCATGTGGTCTTTTTCGTTGGCCGGTCATGTGAGTTGACTGAGTTTTGTCAGTTGATTTAATCTATGTGCAAGGCCTTGTATGGCCAAGTGTTTCTCTATTGTCTTTAACTCCTTGGTGTATATTGGGTTTGGTATCTTTTGTTTTTGAAGTTCTTTTGGGACATTTTTGTTTATTGTCATAAGGGAGAGTGGCTTTTGAGTGGGGGGTGCACCCAAAGAGGTTAGTTGGATAACCCCTCGAAAGGTGGGTAAGTAAGTGATAATCTAATAATATATTAGGGGATTGGGTAGCTAAAACATTAAGTAAGATAATTGTACCTCACTCATGTTTGAGCATTAGTATAGATGGGATGCAGTGGGAAGGCCTTGAATGGAAAACCAACAACCTTGTCCTCACAAAAGGATTGTTTGGGTCCGCATGAGGCTTGGATGGGGCCGGGGTTTCAGAAGCAGTTACCGAGATAGCCCAAGATGGGGGTCAGGACCTATGGAGACCTACCAGGATAACCATACCAATCTATGTGATGAAACTCTTCCCTTATGGTCACTAGTGTTTATCCTTGTTGGTATCCTCTGAGTTTTGTTGTGGAGTTATGTTTTGCGAGTTTGTGCTTTATTTGAGTTTTCCAATATTGTGTATTTACCATGTGTGTGAATACCTTGTAGGTTGCTAGTGGGTCTCATTTCTATCTCCTAGCAAGGTAGGGTGATTCTTTTTGAGCCACATGTTCAGGTGGTAGAGCCACATGTTCGGGTGGTAGTGCCACTTTCCGTTGGGTGTGTTTGTTCCTTCTTGCAGGAGTTGGATTCATAGGTGTTCCTGTTGCTCTTGGATTCGAGCATCTTGTTATTCCAGTTGGATCCTAATTGTTATCTTGGATCATTCTTTGTGTATCATGGACCTTATATGGTCGGTTGTATTATTTGATATGTATGCTTTCATGGCAAGATGTAATTTTAAATGTAGACATTATGTGTTCATGTGAGACTTAGTGATTTAGTGAAATGTAATGTTATTTCAATCATATGATGCAAACAGAAATGTATTGATGGAAATTTAAATGTTTAAATGCATATATTATAATGGAAAGAATCCTCATGAATGGAATTTAAGCATGTAATGATATCTCATACTATTGAATGAATTCATCATTGTTTAAGTGTAATTATGTCTTTAAAATCATCTTAATTGGATTAATTAACATTAAGCAATGTTTAGATTAAATCATGTAAACCATGTTGGGAAACCCTTTAGGAGTTAAGTTAAGTCTTCCATTGTGTAATATTAAATGCAATGTTAACTTAATGCATCATTAGACTTATTAAAGTTTAAAAAAATAATAATTCACACTCTTTTCTAGTGTTTTAGTTTAATCCCTTTGGGGTTTCTTGGTGAGGCGTTACATATTCACGTGGTTTAGGTGTTCCTACCAACTAAACCATTTCCTTGTTAGAACATGTTAAAGATAATCTATAAAAAATGACTAACTAGATCAAAATAAAATATATATCTATTTCTCTTTCTGTCAAATGATACCTACACAACTATTATAATTTAAATGTAAAAAAATATTATTTTTCTAATTCAATTTAAATCACTAAAGTAAATGAAATATTATTGAGTTTGTTAGGGGATTCCAATGCTATCCCCTTAACATAGGCATGTAAATAAATAGAAAATGACATGGGTATGTGAATTTTATAGCTTTATTTTGTCACTACTTTGATGTGCATTTGAATCTTATTACGAGCATTTATCTAGACACATAGAGTAGCCATAAACATGCATGCAAATAATTTATTCAAACATGAAAGTTGTTGTACAATTAGATTCAAAGAAAGTAATTGACACTACATTAGTATGAACATGTTTGTTCACCTTTTGTGTACTTTATAATATGACTATATAAACATTTATAATTGATTATATTTTTGGAAAAAAAGTTCAAAAGAGAGAAAAGTAATTATTTAAATTTGTATACACATGTAATCTTTAAGGATATAAGAATGCAATCATATAATTCAATAAGTAACTAATTGTGACATCATATAATCATCAAATCATATAGAAATGTAAATATATAGTAATGTATGTAAGAATTAAATTTATAAGAATGTCTAATGGTGATGATTTGAGTGTGTAAACACAAAAATATAGATGAGAATCAAAGAACATGCATGTAAGATAAGTAATCTAAACTTGAATTTACACCACAAATAGAGAAAAGAACATAAATAATCGAAATGAAATGAACATTATACCTCATTAATGTATCTATTTCCTTCTTGGATGTGGATAGAATGTAGACCTTGCTCGTGGGAAGATTTCCCTATTCGGTAACATATAGTCTTTGATTTATGAAACACTTCCATATATTGAAAATATTATTCTAGTGAGAGTTCATATAGATTATAATTTCATAATATAGATGATTGACATCATGTTTTATATTGGATGGATAATAGTTATTTATATGTATTGATGAATGGGTATAATACAAGTTAATTGATAGGATTAGATCAAGAAAATGAATTGCTAGGATCACTTTAGTTTCCTTGAGGAAAGGATATGCATGTAAATTAGAATGTAAATGTATAGTCAAGATTTATTTTGAATGGAGGGATGGGATGAGAACACATGAATGCTTGATGGGAGTGTAGTTAGTGGTCATGATTGAACTTGAATGTGTTGGAATAAATTCTCCAAAATTAACATGTAGATGTTTCCATAAGTATATGTTGTTATTAGTTATATTTAGTTTGTGGTTAAACAAATCTAGTTAGCTATTAATATCTCTTAACTAGTAGTCACTAGTTTCTATTTTGTTGTCAATTATTTTTAGTGTGTTTTCAAATACATTACCTATTTTATAAGAAGATCTTTGATTATTTTGTAGCTATAAATATGTAATATCATTTGATGAGTAAAATTTTGACTCATTCTTTGTGTTGTTACATTCATTGTTGTTTCTTTCTTTCTACAATCTAGTTTTCTAATTTGGAAGCAAATAATATCATGCTCCTTGGGAGAGGGAATTCAAATAATAGTTAGAGTTGATTGTGTTTGTAAGGAGAAGGTTATCCTACAAAGAAATAGGAACTTTTGCTGCAAGAAGAATACCAAAGATTTAGAGGAAGCTTAGTAAAGTGCAAGAAGGTTGTTGATGTTGTTGTGCAACTTTGGCAAAGGTATTTTGTTATTTTATTTATCATAGAAGTATCTAAAAATGGGAATACCTCTATAATAATATAATAGTCATAATTTTTACACATGGAAGGTGAAGATGCAAATACAATTGATCAACAAAAGTTTATGGAGTATAGTAATAGGAATTGAAGAAGTACCTACAAATTATTAAAGAAATATTTATTAGGAAACTATAGATCAAAAAGTAAAATTCCTTATAGAGCTTCCTATTTTAGATTCCAAACTACATCTTCTTGATTTATAAATATCACCTAAAGAAATTTAGGATAAACTAAATAAGTTGTTTGGGGAAAAAGAAACAAATGCAAAGTTTTCTTTACATTGGCAATTATTTATATTCAATATGTTTGGTGAATTTTTTTTAATGAAAAAAAGTGGAGAAGGTCCCCAAGCCATTATATGTCTATCACAAACCATCAAAAATAAGAATTGGAATAAAACTTGTCACAAGTACAGGAAATTAGGGAAACTAGCCAAACAACATAGCTGGAGCCAAATATGTTACAACTTATTTTGAACAAAACTATGAGACTACTTATCTAAAATCCTAACTTGAGAAGACTTTTTAGTGGGATACTTATTCTTACATTGAACACCTATCTAGATATATTAATTA